>NC_059500.1:73145125-73198571 GCF_018139145.2 Gymnogyps californianus | reverse complement strand
GAAAAGAGGAGAGGGTGGTTTTCCATAAATGCTGAAGGAAAGGAGCTATTCCTGCAAAAGCCAGTGTCAGTGCAAGAAGAAAGTGGATGGGGGGTATGTCTGGTTACTAACCACTCTTATCAGCAAGTCCTCCTGCCCGGGCAGAAGAGAAGCCCAAAAATATCCCTTTCTCTCCTCCAGAGAGCCAGAAACCTCTTACTTCTTCCTTTCTGTTCCCTGTGGGGTGAGAGCCCCCTCTGCCAGCAGGTACCCCCCTTGCCAGGGTAGCACAGAGAGCAGCCTGGGGAAGAGCAGAACGGAGAAGGGGACATATCCAGGCTGCACCTCGAGAGGGATGAGGAGAGAAGAGGCATTTTTGGAGAGCTGCTGGCTGTGAGAGGCAGCCCACACTCCCTCGCTGGGAGCGATAGCTGGTAATATTCGTGGCTAGCTTGTTGCTTGGTACATGACAAAGTGCTTGTAGCTTCCCTCCAGAGGCTCCTCCTAGATAAATATACAATTTCCAGGAGTTGTGGTGGGACAGCTTTGCCGAGGATACACAGCTGCTGATGGTCCCAGTTGTGTCTGATTTCACCTGGTATTTTCCCTGTCTCCTCCATCTGGAGAGGCCGGGAGGATGGATTGCTTTCTTGCAACCTTTAAATAAGGTGATGGAGGGGGCAGGGGCATTGCATGGTGTAGATCATGCAGGGGTTTTGTGCCTGGAGCTGGGAAAAGAGGGAGTAGGGGATGCTGAGTCCCCTTCTGCTAGTCCCCTGCGTGGAGGCAGAGGGCTGCTGTGACACAGACCCTTGGTTCCCCAATACCTGCCAGGGAGCCCTTGTGGACACCCTGCATGCCCCCTGCACAGCCGAGCTGGGGAAGGCACTGCCCTCCCGCACGGCAGGCAGGGATGCTCCCTCTCTCTGGCTAGCAGCTGAGCTCCTGGAGGAAACTTCCAGGACTCTGCACAGATTCAGGCTCTAGGGCTGCACGTTGCTCACAGCTGGTGTGGACTGAGACCGGGCATGGCAGAAACCCAACACTTCAGAGCAGTTTTGGGCTACTGATCCCCAAGCCCTCCCTGATCGGGGGGTACCAAGGGAGACAGCTACTCCTCTCCGGAGATCAGGGCTGCCATGTGCTCCCATGTGCACTGACCACAAGCTCCTTGGGGTGAGGAGCAGCTGCTGAGGGACCTGTGTGGGTGCTAGGAAGCATTTTCCCCATGCATCGCCTTTGCACAGTGCATCCAGCCCCATGTCGAGGACAGGGGTCCCCTGGAAGCAGAAGCTATTTTGGCAGGGACTGGAAAACCCCATGCAGTTCATGCCCCGCATCCTTCCCGGCCATTTTAGAGGGGTTAGGCTCAGCATTTGGATGGGAGCTGCAGGGGTGTCAAGCTCTGCTCCCCAAACCCCAGCAGTGGAAAGCCTCACAGCTGTGCTGAGGAAGCAAAGAGCACATCAGCCCCCTGCTCTCCGCAGGAGCTGCAGCCCCTTTCCTGCCAGCTGGGCACGGCAGCCTGGCACCCCGGGATGTTCCAGCCCTGAGCCACAGGCAGGGACGCACTCTCCATCCCCAGAGCCGTCCTTGGCTCTGTTTGCCAGCACCTTCCCCTGGGAGCTACATAGTCCCTTGCCCCACGATGCTCTTCAGGTCTCCAGGAGCTGGACAGAGACCCGGCAGGCTTGGTCCCAGAGCAGCCGGTAATGAGGTTTGGTCATTACTGCCCCGGGCTATGTGCGAACCAGTGACCTGGCTCTGAAATGGTTTATGTTACATGCAAATCCCCTCACAGAGGTGTTGGGGGAGGAAAGCCGGCCTCGGCATGAACTCCCCTGGCTGGAGAGCAAACCCCAGCACTGCAAAGGGCTTCCTGTGCCCGGTGCACTCGCTGTGCTGCCACGTCCTGCCTTGCTGGTATACCCAGCGTCAGCCCCTTGCAGGTGTGCCACACCGAGCACCGTGGACCCCAGCTTCACTTGAGGCCTGACAGTGCTACTGTTACACACAAAACAATAATCAGCTGCCGTAACGAGGATGCGGAGTAGCTGAACTGGCTTCCCTGCTGTTGTGCTGGCTCCAAGTAGAAACAGCTGCATTTGGTTTGGTTAAATGTTTTATTTACTCCCAATTATCCCAGATAACAAATTTGCTTTCTTTTGTTCAATATTTAATACTGTTTCAGAGCAAAGCTGCTCTTTGGTTTCCGATGGAAGATGGGGGGGTTAGGAGGGACTCGCTGCCGTGGGTGGGGTCTCAAGCAAAGGCTGGAGGTGCCCAGCATCCCTGCTGCGCATCGGTCCCTAAGGCACCCATCCCAGCATCCCAACCCACGGGGACAAGGTCACCTGCAGGAGCACAGTTGGGTTTGGAGGTGCTGGTGTGCCGGGTGGGATCTCTGAGGACCCACATGGGCATTGCCTTGGAGCAGCAATGGTGCCCAGCACCGGCACTGCCGGAAGGAGTCTGCTCTGCAGCGTGGAGCGAGGGGGTCTGTCATGGATGCGGGATGCCCAATGGCTTCACCTGCCTAACTCATCTTCCCACAGCATCCCACACCTTGGGGAGCATCTCTGGAGGGGGCTACCATGCCAGCTGGCCACCCCATCCCATGCCATGGTTGCCGGAGACCTCTCTTCTTGCTCTTTCCTCTCGCTGCTTAACCAGGCTTGCTTGCTAATTTTTGAAGGCTTGAGAGCTGACAGGTTTGAAAAGCACCTCTGCTGTGCTGTGAATAGCACAGCCTTGTGCAGTGCAGGATGAAGCAAACTCCAGTGAGTCTGTTATCACGCTGTCCTGCTGCAAGGCGGCTTTTAGGGCTAGGAACTTGCACCATGATTTGTGCTTAAAGTGGGGCTCTGAGCTTTCTCTTCTCTATGAGTAATGCCTCACCCAAAAATTTACAACACTGCCTCTTGACATGCGCGCTGAACTTTCTGCAAGGGAAATGAGAAAATCCATAGCTTGGTTTACGAGCCCTAATCAGTGTAAAACAGGGCCTTTAAGAAATTTATCTTTTACTGAGTCCACCCTGTTCTCTGGCACCTTCTAGGGAATAAATTCTTGCTCTTTGAGGCTGGGGAACTGGCTCCTAGATGGCAGTGGGGCCAGGGGACTTTGATTACAGCCGCAGGTGTCCCTGGCCCATTTCGGGAGCTCCCGAGGAGATGCTGCAGTGTGAGGGTGTCGGGGCTGGGCTAGGCGCTGGCTGAATGTGGGCATCTCTGGTGCTCAGCTGGAATGGCTCATGCTCCAGAGGGATCTGTCTTTGATGTCTAATTTCAAGGGGGGGAATGTCCCCCTGAAAATGTCACTTGCTAAGGTTGGGGTGGCTTAGACTGACTGGGAGAGAGCTAAAGTGTCTGGGAGGGGGTTAAACCCTGTCCCCATCACTTGCCCCAGGTCACCCAGGAGGTTGGTGAGGGACGAGCCCATCTCGCCCTGTGCCCCTGCACCCCTGTGCTCTAATTCTCTCTCACATGAATTTTGCTGCATTAATTTAAAAAAAAACTTGCTTAATCCTTCTTGAAGAAACGGTGGTTATGAACATGATGTTCCCAGCGTGCAGCCCGTGCTCCCAAGCCCATGCAGAAGCATGATGCAGGGGAGCATCGCCTGCCTCCATACCGCCTCACCGCTGTCCTCTGCACCCCTCCTCATCCTCACCCTTATCCAAGAACAGCCTGGACATGGGATAACAGAGCAAAATTGGAGCTTCGCCTCCCTCCCTTTCTCCAGCAACAAGACACAGCTGCATCCCGACAGCTGGGGCAGTGGAAAGGACAATCCCTGGCTGTAGCCGTGCTGCCACTCCAGTGCAGGTGGTGCATGGCAGGCGGATGGTCCCCTGATCTGCCAGGCAGTAGAGATATGATTTATTCACCGTTGTTTTCTTTGTTGTTTCCTACCAGCCTGTTGTACAGACAATTTTAGAAAAGCAGCATTAGATAAATAATACATCGTGTTTGCAGCCAGTGTGCGTGTAACAAAAGCATCTGCATAGGTGCGTGCACAGACGTGTGGGGCGTGCTGCTCTTGTGCACGTGTGCCTGCGTGCTCGGAGCTGGCATCTCACACCTGGATGGGTCCCCGTTGTGCCCTCCAGCCTCTGCAGCTTTGCTTTTGGTCACTTGAGTGCCTTTTTACTTATTGGCACATACCCACTGCCTGCAAGGTCATGGCCATGGTGCGAAAAAAGTCAGCAGGTGAGGATGTGGAGGGGGTTTCACATCACGTTAGGCACAAGCAGGAGATGGGGCAGCAATCCTGCCATGGGCACTGGGGAGAGGCAGGGATGCTAACAGCAGGAGTCCAGCAGCAGAGCAGCATTGGTGCTGGGGTTGTCCCCTAGAGCGGGGTAGTGCGGGGTCCTGCACGTACCCAGTGGGCTGTGTCATGGCTGTAGCTCTAGCATGAGCACACACTGCTGTCATGGGCCCTGGAGGCTTTGCTGGCCCAAGGCCAGGATGAGGAGTTATGCAGGTGACCCTGCGAGCACACTCTAAGATCAGTATCCCCCAGCAGCCCAGCAGCTGCATGTGCCCCAAGTGCACCAGAAGAAATACCTCCTACAGAAGTGTTTGAGAGGCCTCTTAAAACTTTTATTGGTACTATTTTTTGTATCCCTCCACCTGTGGAGCAAGGCATCTTTCAGTCCTCAGCAGGAAAGGAAAATTATAACTGATCCCTTTCAGAAACCTCTAAAAATGATCTAAAATAACTTTTCTCTATATAAAAAGGCCACAATTTTAATGTCCATTATCTCATGACCTAGCAGGGCTAGGAAAAGCTATTGTAGGTCATTTTTAGTGGTTTCTAAAATGGATTGGTCACACTTTTCCCCTGCACAGTGGGACTTGGTACAAGGATGACTGGGCTTTAGAGGTGGGGAGGGAGACAAAAATCTGTGTCTGTGCCGATGCATCTGGGGCTGCTTTCATCCTCAAGGGCAGCTCATTGTGCTCTCCCCAGCTGAGCAGATGCTGGAGCTGGTCAAGTGACAGCTATTTCCAACAAGATGGAGAGACAACAGTCAAACGGATGCAAAGCCAGGGGCACCGCATGGTGGGAAAGCCAACCCCATCCCTGCCACCAGTCTTCTGTGGGGTCTGCAGAGACAATGAGCCTGGCACCAGTTTTTGCTGGCTGCCGCAGACCCAAATTTTGCTGGAGCATTGCACAGCTTGCGAGCGGCATGCCCAGGCGGGATGTGCCCAGCTCTGGCACAGCCTTTCATCCCCTTGCCTCGAGCTTTTGCAGCAAGGCTGGTTGCAGCCCAAACCGCTGGGAAGCTGCCATGGCCAGGCATTAAACACGCTAGATTTGCAGAGAGGATGTCAGCAGAGCATGTGGGAGAAGTGGCTTCCTGCCATGAGAGAGGTTAGATTAGAGAGGGCAGGCGCTGTTTGCGGCGAAAGGAAAGGAGCTTTGCCTTGACGGAGTTCGGCAGCTCCACAGGCAACGGGAAAGTAAATATTTGCCAGGATTAGGGAGGCTGCACACGGTAGCCTGGGGAGAAGTGCCCGTGCAAAGGCAACATGTTGCTCGGGTTGTTTTCGGGGTTGGGCAGGAGCTGAGAGCTGGACATCAGCTGGGGAGGATGGAGGAGGTTGGAGCAGGACACCCCACACGCAGAGGCACTGCTCAAAGCCTCAGGGCAGAAAAAGCCTTTAATGCTCCCTCGATGGCTTTGTTTTTCCTTCACTGCCTTTCTTGTTTTCTCGATCAGCCCAACGGTCTGGCCCACCTCCAAAGACAGCATTATGGAGCGCCGGATCGATTGGAGCCTGCAATTTTATTTGCTCTCTTTAAGAGCCTTTGATGGGCAGGATGAGCTGTGCCGGTGAGGGTCTTTCCTGGCCGAGGAGGGGAGAGGAATGGGGTTGCAAGCCACCATCTCCTGTAGGGAGACAGGGACCCTGCCACCAGCTTGGAGAAGGCACTGTGGCAGGGTGAGCAGGCACAGCCCTCCCAATGCACTGTGGCAGCTGAGAAGGGGCTTGCAGCCCCTCCCTCATGGTGCCTGGTGGTCGTGGTCATGGTCACCCATGCGGTGTCACGGTCGTGTCCCTGAGTGGCACATCACACTGGCCCTGCACTCTCCCATGGGGCAGACTTTGTGCCCATCGAGGTGGAGAGTGGGGCAGTTGTGTGACAACCCCTCCCAGGACTGATGGCGCTTTGGAGAGATGGAGGTAGCAGAAGTGTCCCCATGAGACAGCTCATCCCTGCCCGGAAAAGGAGGGAGATGGCTGGGGCAAGACAGGCTTCATACAGCAGCATTCCTTCAGCTGCAGCGGGCTGAGGATGCTGCATGGGCACCATGGTGGCAGAGACACGAAGGTCATTTTGACTCCCTTCCCCGGACTCTCCTTCCACCTCTGGTTTGCTAAAAGGCACCGGAGGCCAAAAGGTGGAGGGTGCCATGGGTGCAGAGGCTAAGGGCTGCATTTGGGGCCCCGATCCCAGTACGGAGGACAGGATCTTCAAGGCATTCAAGGTTGTGAAAACAGGGCACCTTTGAAGGCTGCTGTGGAGTGAGGAAGTGGGAGGCAATTCGGGCAGCCCCCCTTCTCCCAGCAAAGCAAACCGGAGGCACAAGCCCAACCCAGCCTCCTTGGTAGAGGAATTAGCACAGATCACTGAGAGTCAGATCTGGCATAATAATGGAGACAATGGAGATGATGATAGATAAATTATCCTCAGATGGACTAATTGCAGCTCAGTAGCAGTGCAGCATCCAGGGCCATGTGGGTAGGGCAGAGCCTCCTCGTCAGGCAGGGATCGTGCAGGGATTCAGGGATGCTTGCCAAAGCCTCGGCTGCCTCTACCTGGATTCCCGGCTCGCTCCTGGTGTCGTGCAGGACAGCTGAGTGCAAGTGGCCTGAGCCCAGCAGCAAGTGGGCAAAAGGCCCATGGCAGCATCCCCAGCATCCTTCCCCCCTCATGCAATATTTCCAGCCCCCAGCCCGGTTTGCTGGGTGCCAGGCAGGTGCTGTTAGCCCACACTGCCACCGCGCAGTCGCTCAGACCCCAAAGGCTGTCTCTGAATCCCCTGCACCCCTTCACCCTCTGAAACACCTCCCGGGAGCCCCCAAACCCCTCCTATTACCCCCTGCAAAGAGCGATGCTGCCCCGCATTCGCTCCCACCTCGCCCTGGGGGCAGCTGCAGGGCAGGGAAGGGGTTAAGAAGACAGCAGGCGAGGAGGAGGAGGATAGAGAGGAGGAGGATGGAGCCGTAAGGGCCTTGTCTCTGGCCTTTCGACTAGCCACTCTGTTTTTGCTGCAGAGGGTCTGCTTGAATAATTTAGCTGGGAGGCTCATTACCCAGGCTCTGGCCTTCGTCTGCCGGCTGAAGGCTGAAATAGCCATTAGGAGGAACACACATCGCTGACTGCCCCCCCCCCACTCCCTGCCTCTGCTGCTCTTGGCTCTCTTGATGTCTGCTTGCTCCCTCTCCAGCCCTGCCCTGGAGGTGCCAGTGTATGTGCAAGCTCCGTGCCTCAGTTTCCCTCTGTGGACTGCAGCAGGGTGCTGCAGCTAGAGCTCATGGCATCCCCCCAGAAAGCTTTTCTAGCAAAACCCATTGTTATTTTCTGGCCATGGGCTCTGCTGTGCAACACCGAGCTGGGATCCCAGCTGCCCACCCCAGGAGCCCATGTTCACAGCAAACCAGCTGGGTTGGCCCTCTCCAGAGGGCATGGTTGGGCTGCGTTTTCCCATCAGGGTCCTGCTCTGCTCCCAGGTGCCCACAGCTGAGCAGAGGAAAGCCATCCCCGAGCGCATTACACCCTCGAGGCCTGGGCTGCGCCTAAGCAGGGCCAAGGAGACCTCCAGGAGACCTGCAGCTCTGCAGGGCTGTGCACCACGCTGGGGATTTGCACAAATGTGGCTGCAGGGATGTCAGATTTCACATTGATGTCTTAAGGCTTTGGCATCCTCCTGATGCCACCGGCTCACCAGTGCAGCGAGGGCACCCTTAGCCAACTTCACTGCATCCTTTACTGCTCTGGCATGGCACGCAGAGGGGTGTTAGGCAGGTCTGCAGGATGTGGGGCTGTGCACAGACCTCCCCTTGCACATGGCAACCCCACAGGGAAGCATTTGGGCATAGCTTCCCTGCACCAACATCAGTATGGGATGGTCCACAGCAAGACATGGTGCACACACAGTGCTGTGGGACTTGTGATTTGCCCTTGCAGCCCTTGGGGGAAAGAATGAGAAAGCAGTGAGCGCTGTAGCTTAATGGGGTCAAGAGAGCAGCACCTCCTCCCCATCAGCAACATCTCTGTAGTAGCCTTGAAGACAATTTCTTCCAATACCTGCCAACCTCCTCTGCCACCCCTTCACTCATTAGAGTTAGCGACCTGCTGGGGAAGAAGGGGAGCTGCTGTGCACAGCCCAGTCCAAGGCAAGGTCTCATGGGGGGCCTCAGCAGAAGACATGGGACAAAGGCCCCCAGATGCTTTGAGCAGTTCATAAACACAGACCTTGCAAACTGTCCCCTCTGAGCTGGCAGCAGTTGAGGGTGGAGGGACATCCCCTTGTTCAGGACCTGGTGATAACCCCACCTCGACGGGTAATTGCTCTTTCTCTTTCCCTGGCAGCCCCCCCGAAGGAGCCAGTGCTGATGTGCTGGTCCAACAACTACTCGAAGGGTTTCTACTGCAGCTGGCACCTGCCCAGTCCCACCTACGTCCCCAACTCCTTCAACATCTCCATCATGTAAGCGTCCGGCAGGGAAGGGTGCAGCAGGGCGAATTTTTGTCCCTGCAGCCTGGAGCAGGTCCCAAGTAGCGCCATGAAGTCTCAGGGCAGTGGGTCTGACCTACTGTCGTGGTTTAAGCCCAGCCGGCAACAAAGCACCACGCAGCCGCTCGCTCACTCACTCCTCCCCCCCCAGGTAGGATGGGGAGGAGAAAATACAGCAAAAAAAGCTCGTGGGTCAAGACAAGGACAGGGAGGGATCACTCACCACTTATGGTCACAGGCAAAACAGACTCGATTTTGGGGAAAAATAAACCAATTTAATTTGTTAACAACCAAATCAGAGTAGGATAATGAGAAATAGAACCATATCTTAAAAACACACCTTCCCCCCACCCCTCCCTTCTTCCCAGGCTCAGCTTTGCTCCCGATTCCTCTACCTCCTCCCCCCGCAGCGGCACAGGGGGGCAGGAATGGGGCTTGCGGTCAGTTCGTCCCACGTTGTCTCTGCCGCTCCTTCCACAGGGGGAGGACTCCTCACACTCTTCCCCTGCTCCAGCGTGGGGTCCCTCTCACGGGGGTCAGCCCTCCACGAGCTTCTCCAACTCAAGTCCTTTCCACACACTGCAGTCCTCCACGAACTGCTCCAGCATGGGCTTTCCCACAGAGTCACAGCCTTTTCTGGGCCCAGCCACCTGCTCCACCGTGGGGTCCTCCACGGGCTGCAGGGGAGTCTCTGCTCTGCCGTTAACCCTCCATCGGCTGCAGGGGGACAGCCTGCCGTCTCACCACGGGCTGCAGGGGAATCTCTGCTCCGGAGCACCTCCTCCCTCTCCTCCATCTTCACTGACCTCGGTATGCACATGGTTGTTTCTCTCACATCCCACTCCTCACTGGAGGTCCTCTTCTACCATCTTCTTCTTCTTCCTCTCCTGCTCTCTTACTGTCACTGTTAGCAGCTGCAGCTGCTGCTGCTCCTCTTCTTCGTCCTCCATCTTACTCTCACACCCCCTCAGGAGGTTTTTATTTCCCCCCCCTTCTTAAATATGCTATCACAGAGGCGCTACCACTGTTGCTGATTGGCTCAGCCTTAGCCAGAGGCGGGTCCGGGTTGGAGCCAGGGAAGCTTCTAGCAGCTTCTCACAGGAGCCACCCCTGTAGCCCCTCCCTCGCTACACAAACCCAGCACACCTATGCTGAGCATTTGGGATCGGTGTCCCAAAAATGGGCCTGGGGAAGGATGCTCCAGGTTCATCCAAACCGGCTGCTTGGCACTGGGGCTTTGTCCCAAGAAAGTCCTCATTTCCCCAGAGGGGACCAGGAAAGTCCCCGACTCCCAGGTCCCTTTCCATGCCCCCAAAGTCCATCCTCTCTGCACCACTTGTCCATGGTGGAGGTTGTGCCCGCTGTTTTTTGGTGTGTTTGGCACAGCCATGCTCCCTTCTGCCGTACACTGGCTGCAGCCAGGCAGCAGCGGCATCCCTCACCCAGAATTGGCCATGGCATGGCATTGTCCTCCACCCTGTGCCTGGGTCCTGGCACAGCCCTTATACAGGCTGGTGCCATGCATTAGCTTTTGGGGCTTGTGTCACCAGCAGAAAGGAGATCCTGTTCCTCTCACAGGAGGGACAGAGCCAACCCCAGCCCCAGCAGGGTCTCATCCTTTCCTTGGGGCCAGCATGAGAACATTCACCCCAGTCTCTGTGCAGGCTTAGGATAAAACATCGCACACGTGAGCCTGCAAAATTCCCTGGCAGGAGGAAAGCAGCTCTTTGGCTGTGGCGGGGGTTGGCACATGGGGACTTTGGGCAGAGGGGGAGACAGCACTGGTCCTTCTGCCTCCTGCCTCCAGCTGCGTGGGTGCATCCCCACCCCGAGCACTGCTCCGTAGGTAACAGCTCTTCTCGCCCCTGCTTTCCAGACACAGCACGAGAGAGATGGTCTGCGAGAAGGATGTCTTTCCCAAAAACAGGTGTCACATCAGATACCTCCAGCTCTTCTTGACGGTGAAGTACAAGGTGACTCTGACAGTCACGAATGCTCTGGGCAAAAACTCCACCACTCTCACCTTTGACGAGTTTGCCATAGGTAACTTCCGCGGCAGCAACTGGCCTCTCCAAGCCAGTGTTAGGGTTGGCTTGCTCTGCACACAGCGTCGCCTGCTGAAGCGATGGGCCAGGGAAGGGGCAGGCTCTCCAAGTAGAGCCTCTACCTATCCGTGCATGAGATGGAGCTGGGGTCTGAGACACGCTGGCATCCTCCCAGTGCTCCCCTGATTCTTTTGGCCTTGCTGTAACTGATGCCGGCACCTGAGCATCCTAGGGGAGCCAGGCAGGATGTCCACAGGCAGCCCCCATGCTGGTCCCATCGGTGGCCTGGTGCCCTGCCTGGTCCCATCCCCAGTGGTCCAGGTCTCCTGTGGTTGCTGAGCTCCTCCTTGCTTGGGGGCTGGGAAAGTGGCTGCCAGGTACTGGGGCAGAGGGCTGTGAAACTGGTGTGGTCCAAATGGCATTGTTGGAGATATGCGAGAAACAAAAACAAAGGATGCTACTTAGTTAATGAGGCTTGACCTTGAGAAGAGAAACAAGATGACACCATAAGTCAGCAGGTAAAGAAATACCAAGATAAGCACAGGGGCAATCAAAATGCTACTTGAACTGTGAGTGAACTATCCTAATTAACATACTAGAAAACCTGCCCTCAGGCAGGGAGAGCCCCCTACCAACAGAAGCCCCTTCCTCACAGAACATGCGCAGTAAAAAAGGAGGACGCTGCCACTTTAAGTGGAGATGAGACTTGCGAGAACCAATAGGAACGAGGGTAACTCAGCGAAACTGTAAAAATACTGATAACTGTTGCTCGAAAGGTATAAAATGCTTTACTGTGTGTTAACCAGGTGTGCTAGCTTTGTGGAGTTACCACCTAGCACCCATCTCTGCACAGACATGAAATAAACAAATATCTTGACTCTGTGTGTTAATCGGCTTTTTTGCACACCGGGTGAAAGAATCCTGATTTTTGGGACAACATTTTGGCACCCCAGATGGGACAGCCATAAGGCCTTGCCCGGATTGTCTTGCCGTCCCCGACAGCGGACCGGACCAGACCAAGCTCCAGCGCACACCAACCTATTGATCAGGGACTCCTCCGGATTCCCTCCGAAGCCGGGGCGACAAGCGACTCAAAGGTGCAACGCCGACCAGAGATATTTGTATCAGGGTGAAAGGGGGATGAATCCTTGGACTGGTGAGTATAAAATTTAATTACAAATTCAATGACTCCCATGGAAGGTTAAAGGGTAAAGTCGCACGTAGACGTTCGGCAAAGGGTGCCGTAATTGACCAGGGGGGTCAGAGCCGAGTGCGCATACTGACCAAGGGGGGTCAGAGTGGTACTGACCAAGGGGGGTCAGAGTGGAAATTACTGACCAAAGCGATCAGAGTGGTAATTACTGACCAAAGCGGTCAGAGGGGTAATTACTGACCAAGGGAGTCAAAGCCGGCAAATAGGTAAATTTGGTTAAAATGGGAGCAAGCCAATCCACGATTCCTCCCTGTAGCCCTTTGGGGTGTATTTTGAAAAATTGGAAGAAGTTTGGGGGAGATCCGATGACTAAAGATAAAATGAAAAGATATTGTAATCAATGGTGGCCGAATTATAAATTGGGTGACGATGAGGTCTGGCCAGAAAATGGATCGGTAAACTATAATGCTATATGACAATTGATGTCGTTTTGCCATTGGATGGGGAAATGGGACAAAGTACCTTATGTTGATGCCTTTATGACTTTGTACAGAAAATCTGATATGCGACTGACCTAGTGATGTATACAGCTTCTGAGAAAAAGGAGAGAGGTTGTTGCATAGGCTGTGATGATAGAAAGATTGCAGGGGGAGAAGAGCAGGAGGATGTGCAACTGTTAGTCCCGACAGCCCCACCACTATACAAAAGTAGTGCCAGACAATTGCCAATCATCGATCCTAATTTACAATTGGGCAATGAGAATTTTAGCCCCATTTCAAGCCGGACTAGAGGGCACGCTGAACCAGTTGTACAGGCTCCCCTGAGACAGGCGGTGGGACCAGAAGGACTGCCGGGTTTTGTACATGTTCCGTTCACTACCTCTGACCTGTTAAATTGGAAACAATCTGTTGGATTCTATAAGGGAAACCCTGACGGAATACATCAACTATTAGAAACTATAATGTTAACACATAATCCCAACTGGGGAGATATACAGGCTCTGCTAAATACATTCTTTGCGGCAGAGGAAAAGAGAATGGTGATTGAAAGGGCTAGGGAAGAAGGGGGAAGGAGAAACAGGCAAGAAGATTCTGAGGAGTTCCTACCTACTAAAAGGGACCCAGAATGGGATCCTAATAGGGGGGGAAACGAGGGCTCAACTGAAGCAGTATCAGCAGGTGATACTATATGGGGTTCAGCATGGAGTGCCTAAACCGAAGAATGTGTCTAAGCTTTATGAGGTAAGGCAGGGTCCGGAGGAAAATCCATCTGCCTTTTACGAAAGGCTATGTGAGGTAGCTAGAAAATGGATGGACTTGAATCCGGACGATGAGGCAAATCAGAGGATGTTCAATATATGTTGTTTATTGGGTAGTCGACTCAGGATATAAGGAGAAAGTTGCAGAAAGTTGATGGAGCTGGGGGAATGTCGATCTCACAATTGATAGAGATAGCGTATAAGGTTTATGACAATCGAGATGAGAAAGAAAGAAAAGAAAAACAACAGAATGAAGTTGCAAGCATCTTTGCTGGCAGCGGCAATAAATGGAAATGATGTTGAAGGGAAGGGTAGAGGAAAAAGTAAAGGAAGAGGAGGATGCAGTGGAATAATGCAGGGAAGAGGTCCGCAAAACTGAACCCCTTTAGGGCTAAATCAGTGTGCGGTCTGTAAACAGGAGGGACACTGGAAGAATGAATGCCTGAAACAAAAGGGGCCAAAGGAACGGGATCATGCAGAAAATGCTGATCTTATTATGTTAGAAGATTCAGACAATGAATGAAGGGGACCAGGGGAGAACATTAAAGTCTCCCCAGCTGATCCCCTGGTTCCAGTTAAGCTGGGGAATGAGACCATAGATTTTTTAATTGACAGTGGGGCTACTCATTCAGTAGTCACCAGTTGTAAAGGACCTCTAAGTAAAGTAACTATACCTATTGTTGGGGCAACGGGAAAAAGAACATTAAGGCCATTTTTACAACCAATGGAATGCACAACTGGGGGAGCTAAATCAATTCATGAGTTTCTATACATGCCAGAATGCCCCCTACCTTTGTTGGGATGAGATTTACTATGAAAACTAAATGCACAAGTAACCTTTTCTGAGAATGCTGTACAGCTCCATATCCCGCCTGAAACCGCCTGGAGAGCTCAGATCTGCTTGCTGACAGATGAAACACCGGAAGAATCTGAAGAGAATATTCCAGATGCTGTATTAAATGTGGTAATCCCCCTGGTATCGGCTTCAAAAAACCCAGGTAAAGCAAAAAAGTGAGTCTGATTAAAGTAGAACTAAAAGAGGGGGCAAAACCAGTAAGGGTGCATCAACATCCTATTGGGCTGGAAGCTCGCAAGGGCCTCGAAGCCCTGATAAATACCTCTATACAATATGGACTGCTCAGAGAATGTCAATCTGAATACAATACACCGATTTTATTGGTGAGAAAGCCTCACTCCCAGGATTACTGATTAGTGCAGGACTTGAGGGCTATAAATTGGATAACCAAAGGCATACATCCTATGGTGTCCAACCCTTATACTTTGTTAGCGTCTGTACCCGAAAACAATGCCTATTTTACAGTGTTGGACCTAAAAGGCACCTTCTTCTGCATTCCAGTGGATGAACAGAGTCAAACACTCTTCGCTCTTGAATGGGAGAATCCGACTACTGGAAGGAAAGGACAACTGTGTTGGACCGTTCTTCCCCAGGGATTTAAAAATAGTCCCACTTTGTTCGGTGAAGTACTGGCCAAAGAATTAGAACAATGGCAAACTAATAATGATAATGTTACTCTCTTACAGTATGTGGATGATATCTTAATTGGAGCAGATACAGAACAGACTTGTACGGAAGCCACAGTAAGCCTGCTAAACTTTCTGGGAATAGCCGGATTCTGCTGGATATGGATCCCCAATTTTGGACTTATAGCCAAACCCTTATACACAGCCACAAAGGGCCTTGTGGGGAGTTGTTAGAATGGACTCCAGAGTGTCGGAGTAGTTTTGATGAAATTAAAAGAAAATGATGGAAGCTCGCCTCAAGAAGCTACATGAAGAAACTCACATGGGAGCTGATGCTATGATAAGCGGCGTTAAGAGATATGCTGTAGGGCCAAAAATGCAGACAAATGCAGATATAATAGTAAAGAGATGAAACTTGTTGTGTAAATAATCCCAAAATACAAAGAAAGCTGCCAGCAGGTGATGTAAAAAGAGGAATAACCCCTAGGGAATACTGGCAAATAGATTTCTCTGAATTACCAAAATGTGGACAACGTAAGTATCTACTTGTTCTAGTGGATACGTTTTCCGGATGGCCTGAGACTTTCCCTTGTCACAACAATGGGGCTAGGGAAGTAATTAGGATATTACTAAAGGAAATAACCCCCCAGATAACTAGAGTTGGACTATATGTCGTTAAAAGGGTTGGACAGCAACGACTCTTGTTTAATCCATCATGGTCCCTCAAACAGGTAGAGCTATCAATGCAGATTAATATCTCTGCAGTTAAACCAGCCTGTTCACCATTCATAAGTGCATCCTATACAGGATGGTTAGCGTGGTTACATGGGCGGTCTCTTACCCTTCCAAATCGAGCAAAAAGAGATGTAACTGGTATCCTAGGGACAGGATTGAGAGTCTGAAACAGCATAGATGCTGAAGTACTTGCAAACAAACTTAGTACAGCCACACATGATCTAAAAAAATTAGAACATCCATTGCGATCCTCCCTTAGGAACTCATCAATGGCTGTTGTCTGATATATTGCCTCAGCGGGAAAGGGTTAATGAAAAGGACCACCAATTAATCATAGATGCACTTGGTATATCCCAAAATAATATTTCTCTAGCTCTTAGTTGTATCCAGGCTCAACTGTGGGTGCAATATACAATAGCAGCAATTGTAAGAGAAGGTGAAGATGGCACCTTACCTACTGAAATTCAGGAAATAATCTGGGAAAATGCAACTGCATTTGAAAGAGAATTCCAGTCATGGTGGTATCTGGGCAATTTCACTCACAATCCTATCCATAACAAAGCCACAGCCTTTGTTGTAACCATACAGAATGCATCAGTAAAAACCATCTACCCGATCATCGCGTTAGGATTAAATCACAATGGGACTGTACTCTATCCACTAGAGTATGGGCCCAACGAGACAATAACAGATGGCAGACTGTTGAAGTTGATGCACATGTGGTATGGGAACAACAGGGATTTATTTGCGAAAGTAATACCATCAAAGCTCAAGACATTTGTCTTGACACTGAGCACAATGTTTGTCACTTTGAGATACATCCGAAAGAAATCCCTGGAACTGTACTTATATATATTGGAACTGTACTTATATATATTGGGAAAGGATGTGTGTGTATAAGAACTCTATGTAATTTTATAGTCATAGATAATATTACTGTCGGGATAAATAATCACTCAAATACTTGCATTTGTAACTTTACTAACATTATAGGATGATGATTTCAACTATTCAGCTCCGGTTACGACTTATCAGCTAATACAATCCAATTATACTTTAGTTAAGGATCTATTGCTTACTCCCATTGGGATGGATCTCACGCTGGTGAAAAAATTTTTACAACATAATGATCTACGCCGGTTGCTGGAATGTGCCTGAGAAGAGGGACAAAGGACTTGAATCACCGTTCACCATGACACAGAAGCGATACATTGTGTTTTGGACCGGGTGAAGAAAGATGGAGAACATAGGTGGTGGGAAGCCTTCCTCTGATGGCCACCCAAGGCAACAGGCATTCTTAATCTCATGCTACACCCTGTTGTGATCTTGTTATCACTAACATGTTTACTGCTTATAATCATACTGTATTTTAAGGTTTGGCTCATGATGAAGCAAATTGCTCTAATGCAATCACCCAGGGTATGCACGCTCACGACAGAGGGAGATAAATCCCTCAAACTTGAAAACTTCCCTATAAAGGACAGGAAAAAATTCCAGCGAGACATATGTCAATGGGAAGGAACCTATGAGCAGTTTTGGAAAATTTTGAAGCCTCCCAGAGACTGAAGTTTTAGAATGAAAAGATCTAAGTGAGACTTATTTTAAATACGAACTATTTATCTAAGTCTCAAAGGGGGGAATTGTTGGAGATATGCGAGAAACAAAAACAAAGGATGCTACTTAGTTAACGAGGCGTGACCTTGAGAAGAGAAACAAGATGACACCATAAGTCAGCAGGTAAAGAAATACCAAGATAAGCACAGGGGCAATCAAAATGCTACTTGAACTGTGAGTGAACTATCCTAATTAACATACTAGAAAACCCACCCTTAGGTAGGGAGAGCCCCCTACCAACAGAAGCCCCTTCCTCACAGAACATGCGCAGTAAAAAAGGAGGACACTGCCACTTTAAGTGGAGATGAGACTTGCGAGAACCAATAGGAACGAGGGTAACTCAGCAAAACTGTAAAAATACTGATAACTGTTGCTCGAAAGGTATAAAATGCTTTACCGTGTGTTAACCAGGTGTGCTAGCTTTGTGGAGTTACCACCTAGCACCCATCTCTGTGCAGACATGAAATAAACAAATATCTCGACTCTGTGTGTTAATCGGCTTTTTTGCACACTGGGTGAAAGAATCCTGATTTTTGGGACAACAGCATTGCCCTTCTTGCCCCTCTGAGCGTTCCTAAAAGAGAGGTTTGGTGTTTGTGCTGGAAGCAGAGCTGTGGAAATTAGGATTGGAAGAGAAATTAAAATGTCCCATCCTCTTCCCCCCATCCCTAGGCAGGATAAGCCCTTCCAAATCATCCTCCACCAGCCCTTACCTAACCTGCTCCTAAAAACCCTATTCCCCCCTTTGCACCTCTTCACTGCCCCATCCGGGCTGCAGATGCTGTGCAATGTGGGACAGGGAGCAGCAGGCCCTGGGGGCTGGGGTGTTCGTGCTGCCAGCTGTGCTGCAGGGATGCCGCCTGGCCGTGTCCAGACCCATGGTGCTGATGGCCTGACTGTGACAGACTGGTGTGGACTGAGCAATTCAGTGCAAAGCGCGGCAAAGCAGGGAGCTAGGCACAGTGCTTTTGCCACCAGCCAAAGCCAGCTTACAGCCAGTGCCGTGACAAGACTGCATCCTCAAAGAACAGGAAAAATGGGAGAGAGTAGAGTTCAGGAACACATCAAAAAACAATTTGCTGGTTGCATGTGGCAATTACTGGACCAGAAAAACAAATAAATGAATCATTGAAATGCAGCCAGCAGTCAGTTGTTGCCTTCAATGTGCTGCATGTGCCAGTCCCGAGCAGCTAGAAGTGCCGGAGTGCAAGAAGAGGAGCTCCACTGCTATCCCAGATTTTCCCTTTCTACCCCAAATCCTGGAAAACATCAAACAAGAAACAAGGTGCCAGCTCTGAACAGAGCGGGGAAATTATTTGGAGCAGGGACTGTCCTGCTGTGTCCCCGCAGCTGCGGTCCGTATCCGAAGCTTGTATTCGTTGGTGCATTGTGAACGTTGATAACGAGGCAAGGAGCTTAGCAGGGAAGCGGTGGAGTTTCAGTCGCTTGGGTGTCTTTAAATGGAAATTGTTGTGTTTGTGGAAGATACACTCCTTAAAAATGAAGGTAACCTCCAGCCTGCAGGGCCCAGGACAGCAATTAAGCTGCATTTTCTGAGTTCCTTGCATTCCCTCCTGCAGGAGTTCAGGGCATCATCCTGTAACATCTGCATCTCACCCATGCCCTGTCTGGCTTCCCGAGCATCTGGTGCCACTCCTGAGCAAAACAGCGGGCACCGCCTTGGGAGGAGGGATCTGCCCATCCTCCGTCCAGCACACAAAGGCAACTCCCCAGGGAAGCACACCCAGCTGCGAGCCCCAGGTGTCCCAGCACCAGCACAAGCCAGATCCAGCCCAGGGATTTGAACTCAGCCTGGATCGGAAGAGCAGTGAATGGAGGCCAGCACTGCCCCGGCCCAGCTGTTAGCACGGGTGCAATATTGCTGCCTCCTGCAAGAGTGCCTGGAGGGGCACAGGGTGCCCAGATGCATCCTGGTGGTTGCGATGGGAGGTGAGACCCCCCAGCACCACCTGGCAGATGCTCTAACACCTTCTGGGACAGCACTTGGGGAAGGGGTGACGGGCCGTTGCCGATAGGAAGGGCTGTGTCCTGCACCCTGGAGCCAGCCCGCTTCAATAAACACTTCAATATCTAATGGCCTTAAAATCTCCACGTTCTGTACAGCTATGAAATTCTCCTCCTCAGGATTTGGTACGGCTGCCATGCATAAGAAGCATAGGCACGGTGGTGATTGAGTGTTTAAGCAGGCAGTCGGCAGGCTTAGCAGAGTCGTTACAGGATGAACTCAGCTGCTGCCAATCAACAGCCACCTACCCTGAACTGAGCTTCTCCTTGTGCCTTCCTGGTGTTTCCAATTAAAGCAAGTGCACTGTGTTAGTATAATTTTTGCCAGGCACTTTTGTCCCAGGTTGCTTGCTCCCTTTGCAGAAGTCTCTGTGTTTGGCTTCTCTTCTGGCTCTCTTCTCTGCAGCTACAAGCCTGGGGTTGTGTCCCAGCACAGTAGGTGCTGGCAGTGTGGATCTAGCACCCAAAAGATGCACTGGGGATCTCTACCAGTGCAGCTGGGCTGCAATCTCATCTTGGAAGTTGTGCTGGGTTTTGCTCTGTTAGATGGAGAGGTGGAAAGCCTATGGCTTAGGACAAAACCATTGCATTGGCTTGCTGGAAAAATGCTGCGTGGGAGCATTGTGACATGTGCACGCATCCTGCTAAAATAGAGAGATGGTGTCAACCAGCAACTGCATGATGCTTCTCCTAAAATCCCATGCTGGGGATGTCAAAGGCCACCTTGTGTTTTTCCCTTAGCCTAAAGAAAACCATCACATCTTCTGCATGGAGGTTAAACCCCAGGTGTGAAGCCCTGATCTTGTGCCTCACTGGGAACGGAGCAGCCTGGAGCCAATGCAAGAGCAGCGTGGTGCTGGTGGCTCTCCCTCCCGGCACTGGCTGAGCTGGAAGCAGACCTGCTGCTGGGTCAGACCACCCACCTGGCCCAGGCAAACACAAAAAGCCCCCTGGGAAGGAGTGACCTCCTTTGGTTTTTCTTTCTTTCTCTCTCCCTCCCTGGAGCCCCCAGCAGAAAATCCCTTCCCCAGCCACTTGGAAGATGGGTTCTAATTGAGTGGAAAATGACTGGTACTTTCTTTTGCTATCCCGAGCCCATGCCTTGCTGGCAGTCATGCCATGCAGGTTAGTCAGCCAGCTGCGAGGGGTGCTCTGCATTTCCATTTTCAATGACGGCTGGAAGAGGTTTTACAGCCCTCTGGCCCCCATCTCTCATCGGTAGGAGAGAGATCCAGGCTGCCTTCCTCCCTGTCTCGCTTCTGGAAATTGCTTTCGTAATTACGTCTTCTGCAAAGGTATCGATATTAATAAAGGTGAGCGTGGGGAGGGCAAGGCTCTGCAAAGCCCTGCAGATGTCAGGGCTCCAGCCCTGAGGCAGGAGGAGGTGGGAGAGGGGCTGGAGGAGCTGGAGAGGAGAGGGCTTGGAGGCAGAGGAAGGTGCAGGGAGAAGTGAGGTGGTGTGTCAGGAGCTGCGCACCTCCCTCGTGATGGTTGGGACAGAGTGGTGACATATATGGCCCTCCAGGACACATCCCCACCTTCCTCGCTCATGTTTCAGCCAAGAACCAGGTAGCTGGCACATGCATCTTGCAGCAAAGCAGGGACATCGCCACCATGCAGCAATGCCGGCATCGCTCCTCCAGGGCAAATTAGCAGGAGAAGATACACAGCATTAAAAGGAGGAAGACAGCCTTGGATGGGGCTTGCAGGCATGGGTGCCTTCCCCAAATCTGCCACCCATCCCTTGTGTGACCTTGGGAAGGTCATTTGATCCTCTCAGCACCAGCTCTGGAGCGATTAAGATGCAGAGAATCTCAGAGGGGCTGTGTGAGGACAAATGTGCCCATGTCTGTACAAAATTCAGAGTCTCTGAATACGGGTATACAGTTGCCTAGGCAGAAGGTCAGTTCAATTCATACTACTTAGGGAGGCAGAATTAAATTACCTAGACTGACATTTGGCTAAGACATGGAGTTTAATATCCCTCTGCTCATGGAAAATGCAAGGGGATATTTAACGGCTGCAAGGGATCCATTTTAGCGCTCATTGGAGAGATGGATGTGCAGGCGATGGGATGGGTGTTGGGCCCCTCCATGCTGCAGGGTCTCAGCTGCCTTTCTGAACTGCTGGCTTTGTTTCAAGATGTGTCTAACAACGGCCAGGGTGATAGATAGCTAAAGACTTGCGATTAAGCGTGAGCATGCAGAGCCTTTAGGAAAGCTGTGATTTGGAGATAATTGCCTGATCCTTTCCAGCACCAGGCTTGCAGGGCCATCTGCGTGAGTCCGCTGCTCTCGCAGCTCTTCTTGCACGCTGAGCCCTCGCTTGGATGCAGCAGCTGAAAACCAAGAGGGAAGAGCTGTGAGCCGCCTCCCGGCCAAGTCCTGCATCTCCTTCCCAGGAATGTCTGGAGATGCTCCCTCAGCTCTGCAGGATAATATTACATTTCGTTTTGTAGCCACTTAACCAGTACTCAGCCTAATGCCCATCGTTCATTATTATTATTACTATTATTGCTTTTATTACGTTACTGCCTGCAGGTCCTCGCTGAGGACAGGGCTCTATTATGCTGGCTGATGTACAGCCAGACAGCCCCTGCCTCACCATGCGCAGGCTAAATGGAGGCAGACAAAGGCCAGGGAAGGAGGAGCGCTCGTCCCCGTGTGCAGAGCAGGGACCCGGAGGCTGCGGAGGATAAAGGACTCCTTCAACATCATGCAGAAATCGGGGAGCTGGACCAGCCCATCTCCCCTCACTCTTCAGCTGGCCCCTGCGGGACTGGCCCTGTTTCCCACGATGCGCACAGTGTAATGAGGTCTGTCCTAAGAGATGAGGTCTGTCCTCACTGGACCGGCTGCCGGAGGCATGGTTCCCTCTCCCAGCTCTCGCATCCCCACTGCTGTGGACGGATGTGGCAGGAATGGATCCAGCTTTGTGCTTTTTGAGGGGCTGGCACTGTTGTGCTTTCTAGCCTGGGCAGGAGTCCCATGGATGGGGGGACGCATGAGGAGGTAGTTGCAGCCTCCTGCTGGGACTGCTGCTTTTCTCATTAACCTGCAGCACTGTCTGAAGGCTCACCACAGCCGGGAGCGCGGCACCCTTCAATAGCTGGGCTCTGCCACACTTGCTCAGAGCCAGGGCAGCCCTCCCCTGTGCCCCAGGGACAGTCTCCAACCCATGGGAGTGGGACTGGGGGTCACATCCCTGCAAAACTAGTGGGTGACTCCCACCTCAGCATCAGGGCACCTTTTTTTTGGCTCTCCTAAACCCACTGCACTGGCATCTCTCGTTGCTGCCCAAGCACACGTGCCCTGCCCGGCACGACTGCGTTTGAGCATCCTCTGCCGTGGCTCCGGGCTGGCACACCAAAAAGCAGGGCCAGGCTCCCTGCATTACCCCAGGGAGTATCCCGTCATGTCCATCCCCAGCCCAGCACTTTCCTCCCCGTGCCTCACTGCAGAGCCGCAGTTCAGAGTCATCTGCATTCATTCAGCCGAACAGACTTTTGTTTTGCAAACCGAGCCCACCGAGCCAGCGCTGGATTTATACTTTTCCATATGTGTTTGGACTCCAAGTCCCTGTCAATGGAAGCTGATGTCCAGCCTGAGCCCGGGATTCGAAGTGAGCAGAGGAATTGCACAGCCATCTGGAGTAGCTCAGCACGACGCAGCCCCGGCAAGTCGTCCCTCCTGCTGAGGATAAAGCTGTAAATGGAAAATTGTGTCCTGTCCTGCTGCAGAGTGGGATCAATGGGAGCCGGGAGGTGGCACTGGGCACCTGTGCTCAGGCCCATGGGTGTTTGCTTGCCAGCTGCTCCCCAGGAGCATCCTCTGAGTGCCGGGTGCAGTGGGGATGGAGGAGGCAGTCCAGCCCTCCTTGCACTCACCATGGCAGAGGGAAGGCGATGGCAGGCAGGAGAGGCTGTCAGGGTGGTGGTGAAGGAGGACCACAGCGGGGTGTGTGCCAGGGTGCTGAGCAGGAAGGCTGGGAGAAGGGAGGTAGTGGTGGACGGGGACTATGTCTTGGGGGAACAGGACCAACTCTGGGTCCCACCAAGGTGGTTGGGCTGTGGCTTCATTTCAGCGGCACCCCTCTGCCTCACCCGCAGCCAAGAAAGCAGGTTTGAAAGCATCACAGGCTGGTTTCTCCTTAGAGGAGCAAGCGGTGGTGGTGCAGGGAGGGTGTCTTCCTGGGAGTGGTTGCTGTGATGCCACCATCATCCTGGAGCAGAAGTGCAGCTCACAGCTCACGTACGACTCCCCTTGCAGCAGACTGGCCCACATCAGCGCTTGGTCCCATACAGCTTCAAGCAGAGGGAGAAATGCCCTTTGTGCGTAGGGCAGGGCTGCAGGCAGCAGGCAGGCAGGCTGGCAAGGGAGCAGCTCGCCACCACCTCCTTCATCTCCCAGGGGAGGCAAAGCCCCTGTGGGGACGTCACCTCCCACCCGCAGCAGGTGAACCCCTGAGGCCAGCACGGAGAAGACCTCTGAGGCAGAGAGGGGCTCCCCATGGCCCTGGCATCCCTCCTCCATGATTGGAAGTAGAGATTGATGCTGGCACCTTTGCAAGCTGCTGCTCGAGGTGGTCGGAACCAGAGGACCATTACTCAATCCAGAGATTTTCAGGCCAGGAGGAATAGTTCCATCCATTGGCCTGCATGTGGACTTTGGAGGGGGTTGAGAGCCCTCCCGGGACATGAGGACTCATGTGCATTGCTATTCTTAGAGTGCAGAGAGAGCTCTCTTCTACCCCAGGCATGGCTGTGCGCCCAGCTCCCCGTGACCAGCTCCTTCCTGGCCATGAGAAAAGGAGCAGCGTGGGTGTACCCAAAACTTGGACTTTTTGTAGCTTTGCTATTGCAAATTGGGAGTTTGAGCTGTTGGAGCTAAGCAAACCTTTGGTGAGGAGCAAGGCTCGCTCTGCAATGGGCAATGCCGTTCATCACAGCCTGTCTGTGATTTGCTCTCAGCGCTTTAAAGTAGCTGCAACTTCAAGGCACGTTGCATAGCTCGCAGCCAATTACTATTCACTTGAAATACTTGTCAGGTAGCAAGAAAATATCCCCATATCCCAAAAGCAGAGCAGGGCTGAGAGAGAGAGAGACCTGGGGTGGAAGGTGACCACGGCAATCCTTTGCCTTTGGTGAATATGATGTGTCAATGCTTTGAATCCCCAAAACCCAGCCCTAAACCCAAGGGCCAAACTCTGCCACATTTCTGCAAGGCGAGTGGTTTGAATGTGGGTCAGATGCCCAGAAATTAGGAGGAGCGAGGAAAGCGCAGGGTTTGGACTTGGTGGGCTCCTCGCCCTGACCCAAGTACCCCTGAGGAGGAGGGATGTTCTCTGCTCTGGCCAGGGTTGTTTCCATGTGCTTCCAGAAACTCCTTGGCGGTGGTTATTTTGTGCCAGGACAGCTGTGACGCTGACCTGGACAGGAAAAGGTGATTTGCATCTAATTAGTTTGGAAAAAGAATGTTCTGCGCATTCGCTGCGCCCCTTGGAAAGCACACGGTGCAAAGCCCAGCCAGCTGTGTGGAGGGGTGTAAGGAAGGATGCCACGTGCAAAGCTTTACCAGCCGCCCTCTTCTCTTCCAGTAAAGCCAGACCCTCTGGAGAGCATGGTGGCTAAATCCGTGCCCAATAACCCTCAGAGGCTGGAGGTGGTGTGGCAAAACCCCTCATCCTGGCCCAACCCTGAGTCCTTCCCACTCAAGTTCTTCCTGAGGTATCGGCCCCTCATCCTGGACCAGTGGCAACACATAAGCAATACTGAGCTGGCCAGGATGGGAGGGAGCGGGGGAGCCAGTGGCCACCAGCCCGTGGGATGGGCACGGGTGGCAATGTGGGAACGTGCTGGGAACGAGTGTTCAGGGACCAAAGAAAATGTCTATTTATTGCCCAGGCAACACAGACCCTTTTCCTCTCTTTGTCTCTCCTCCCTTCTCTCTTCCTCTCTGTCTTTCTTTTAACTCACGTTCTGCCTACAAATGGCTCTGCAGGCTCTCCCCACTCCACATTTTCATCCACAGCCCCTATCTACTTTCCATACATATGTTCTATATAAAACTTGCCAACGAGATGTAAAAGGCATTTAAAGTATAAATGTCACCGCATTTAAATGTGCCTCTGCCACATTTAGCTTTTGAACTGAAGATAAAATACCGCTTGCTGTAACTCAGAGCACAGTCACGGAGCGATTGCCGCGATGTTATCGTATTTCTTACTTTTATTTCTTATTTCTTTAAAAAAAAAAATAGTCAGTGAAATCCTTGGCAGCCCAGAGGACAGATTTCATTTGTTAGCTGCAGGAAGATAATGAACGGGCTTTTTTTTTTTCCTGTGTGCTGCTTGCATGCTCAGCTTGTGAAGGAAAGCAATCTGTCACTCGAGGAGAGGTGCTGCTACGCTGGCATGGCTCATCCAGCATCCCCTCTGCGCCAAGCCAGGCCAGTCGAAAGCCAGTTAGGTGCTTTGCTTGATAAAACGTTTTGCCAAAAAAAACCCCCACAAACAAAAAAAAACCAAATAGGAGGCAGCACCCAGTCCCCGGGAGCTCACCTGCGCCGCGGAGCCAAGCAGGGTTTTCTGCCAGCCAGCTCTTCTTGGGGAGAGAAACAGCTGAGAGGGGATTTTTTTCACGAGGCAGCACAGCAGGTAATGTTTCAGATTGAAGCATTTTGCTGATGGCTTTGAAAATCAGAGAAGGGTTGGGAGAGGATTTTTCCTGCTTGTCTCTCTTTGCCCTTCACTTCCCTCCGGGGAGCGGGAGAGCATCTGCAGAGCATCCTGAGGGGTAAGAAAGCAGAGGTGGAGTTTGGGTATTAGTTTGCTTTGGATTTTTTTTTTCACTTGGGGAAGAAATGCTCGAATTGTAGAAGTTGTGAAAAAAGGGAAATAATTAATGGGAAATACCAAATGCAACATCAGTTTTTTCAAGGTGTAAAACCGTCATGGAAAAAGCTGATGTTTTTACCCCGCCACAGCCTGATCCAGCTGGCACCCTGCAAATGCAGGGGCTTGCACCCAAAAATGATGGGAGAGCCAGTGAGCTGCCTCCTGCCTCGACACCCTCAGGGTAGCCAGTCCCTCCATCACTGGGTATTAGGTATCATATTTGTGGGGCTGAGCCATGCCAGTCCCCCTTATCACAGGGCCTCTGAGAGGATGTCGTGGCCTCTCCATCAGTGCTCTCGGGCAGGCAGCGATGGTGGAAAATACATGGAGGTATTGGGACACTAGTGGCAGGGCCACCAGTGGCAGGGCCACCTTGGCTGGAAAAGGCAGTTTCAGGGCAGTCAAAACTTGGTTTCTCCTATTTAAAGATACCCAGTGCTGCAGGAGAGCGCGGGTACCAGCCTCGCGGTGGGTGCAAGGAAGGCTGGGAAGGGCTCCTCTCTTGGCATCCCAGGAGGGCACAGTGGTCCTGGGTACCACTTTTAATCAATATCCCCTTGTGAGAGATGTGCCCCCATCACTGGCTGATGGAGAAGTGTGTTTGGGGAATAGTTTGCTCAGTGAGCGAGTGCAAGCATTCAGCAAGCGAGGTACCAGCCTTGTTTTCTGACTCTCTGCCCTGCCGTCTGGGTAATGAAAAATCTGATTTGTGGATGATTTGAGGAAAACTGCCACTATTCATCAGATGAATTATTTGCGAAGCCTAATTCAATCAGCCCCCAAACACCAGGGGATGGCAGCGCTGCCGCAGCCAGAGCCACTCCGACCCTGGGCCCCCTTGGCACGCTCAGCCGCAGCCCTGCTTAGCCCAGCCAGGCACCCTGCAAATGCAGGGGTTTGCACCCAAAAATGAACCCCCCGATGCCGACTGTCATGGTTTAAGCCCAGCCGGCAACAAAGCACCACGCAGCCGCTCGCTCACTCACTCCTCCCCCCCCAGGTAGGATGGGGAGGAGAAAATACAGCAAAAAAGCTCGTGGGTGGAGACAAGGACAGGGAGAGATCACTCACCACTTATGGCCACAGGCAAAACAGACTCGATTTTGGGGAAAAATAAACCAATTTAATTTGTTAACAACCAAATCAGAGTAGGATAATGAGAAATAGAACCATATCTTAAAAACACACCTTCCCCCCACCCCTCCCTTCTTCCCAGGCTCAGCTTTGCTCCCGATTCCTCTACCTCCTCCCCCCGCAGCGGCACAGGGGGGCAGGAATGGGGCTTGCGGTCAGTTCGTCCCACATTGTCTCTGCCGCTCCTTCCTCCTCAGGGGGAGGACTCCTCACACTCTTCCCCTGCTCCAGCATGGGGTCCCTCTCACGGGGGACAGCCCTCTATGAGCTTCTCCAACGCGAGTCCTTCCCACGGGCTGCAGTCCTCCACAAACGGCTCCAGGAGTCACGGCCTTCTTCGGGCCCAGCCCCCTGCTCCAGCATGGGGTCCCTCTCACGGGGGACAGCCCTCTATGAGCTTCTCCAACGCGAGTCCTTCCCACGGGCTGCAGTCCTCCACAAACGGCTCCAGGAGTCACGGCCTTCTTCGGGCCCAGCCACCTGCTCCAGCATGGGGTCCCTCTCACGGGGGACAGCCCTCTATGAGCTTCTCCAACGCGAGTCCTTCCCACGGGCTGCAGTCCTCCACAAACGGCTCCAGGAGTCACGGCCTTCTTCGGGCCCAGCCCCCTGCTCCAGCATGGGGTCCCTCTCACGGGGGACAGCCCTCTATGAGCTTCTCCAACGCGAGTCCTTCCCACGGGCTGCAGTCCTCCACAAACGGCTCCAGGAGTCACGGCCTTCTTCGGGCCCAGCCACCTGCTCCAGCGTGGGGTCCTTCACGGCCTGCAGGGGAATCTCTGCTCTGGCACACCACCTCCCTCTCCTTCTTCACTGACCTCGGTGTGTGCATGGTTGTTTCTCTCACATCCCACTCCTCTCCTCACTGTAGCTCCTCTTCTTCTTCTCCCGTCTTCTTCTTCCTCTCCTCCTTTTTTTACTGTAGCTCTTCTTCTTCCTCTTCTTCTTCCTCCTCTATCTTGTTCTCACCCTCAGGAGTCTTTTTTTTTTTCCCCCTTCTTAAATATGCTATCACAGAGGCGCTACCACCGTTGCTGATTGGCTCGGCCTTGGCCAGAGGTGGGTCCGAGTTTGGAGCCAGGGAAGCTTCTAGCAGCTTCTCACAGGAGCCACCCCTGTAGCCCCTCCCCCACTACACAAACCCAACACACCGGCACACTGGGAGCATGCCCAAGCCATGCTGAGCTCTACTTTGCTTGACCTATTGCTCACTGGCACCTTGGGGGGTGTCCCTGTCCCCCAAACTGCAGCCAGGAGAAGGAAGGACATGGTTTGGTGGGGCCAAGCTTGGCTCAGCCATCCAGCTCGTCCTACAGTGGTAGTGTTGGGTCTCTCCTCAAAGGGACAAACACCCTGAGAGAAGATGCAGTGGGCACCCACAGTGGTGTCTTATTTCTTGCTGAGGTGAAAGTCTCCTGCCATGAGCTGCCCCCTGTCTCGGCTCTTGCTGTCCCCACTGGCTGCTGGCACGGAAAAGCCATTGCACACAGTGGGGCGGCTTGGGAGCCCGGTGGGGAGAGGAGAAGTCTCTGCCGGCAGCTGGGAGGAGCTGGGTAACTGCATGCTCCGGCACATCCCCATGTGCCCCAGGCCCCCACGCTGAGCCCTGTCCCTGCCTCCTTGTGGCAACCTGCCCATGCACTGGCTGTGGGTTTTAAGCATTAGGAGATGCCACCCCCTTGGCAGCCCCGGGGGAAGCCCAGCATCCCTGCAGGAGCAAGCCTGCAAGAAAGCACCAGGGACTGCCCAGAGCCATGAATATCCATGCAGGCCCCACTCGCATGTGGCATTTCTTGGCGGAAGAAGCAACTCCCCTTTCTCCCCTCCACCTCCCGTTATCTTTGCAGGGTCTGATTTATGCACAGCACCTCGGCAGGCAGGACCGAATAAGCACTAATAGGATCAGATGAATGTTGAGCTGTCGAATACCATAGGGCCTGATTCAATCAGTGTCTGCTTTCTCCCAGGCTCTTCCTTTCAGGATTTTAATAATGCCAGGGCTTGGTACCAGAAGATGAAGCCATCCATGGCGGGAGCGGTGGATCTTATTGAGACTGCCACTGCGCGAGCTAGCCATAAACGCAGCTCCCCCCTGGAGAGAGCAGGACAATGCTTGGCTCAAGCCCAGTGTTGAGCAAGGGCCAGAGCTGGAGCCAAGCTGCCAAATCTGGGGCCGACCCAGAGCTGGGGGGACCCTCATCCCCTCCCCGGCTGTCCTGGTTTCGGCTGGGACAGAGTTAACTTTCTTTTTAGTAGCTGGTACAGTGCTGTGTTTTGGATTTAGTGTGAGAATGATGTTGATAACACTCTGATGTTTTAGCTGTTGCTAAGTAGCGCTTATCTTAAGCCAAGGACTTTTCAGTTTCCCATGCTCTGCCAGCAAGCAGGTGGGCAAGGAGCTGGGAGGGAGCAGAGCCGGGGCAGCTGACCTGAACTAGCCAAAGAGGTATTCCATACCATGGAACGTCATGCCCAGTATATAAACAGGGGGGAGCTGGCCGGGAGGCGCGGATCGCGGTTCGGGAACTAACTGAGCATCAGTCAGCGGGTGGTGAGCAATTGCATTGTGCATCACTTTTTTTTTTTTCTCCCCCCCCCTTCTTTTGTTGCATTCCTTTTCATTACTATTATTATTATATTTCATTATTACTATTGTTAGTATTATATTTTACTTTAGTTATTAAACTGTTCTTATCTCAACCCACGAGTTTTACTTTTTTTTTTTTTCCTTTGCTTTCCTCCTCCTCACCCCACTGGGAGGGGGAGGGGGAAGCGGCTGCGTGGTGCTTAGTTGCTGGCTGGGGTTAAACCATGACACCGGCGCTTTGCAAAGGTGAGTTTGAGCCTCAGTGTGCCATTTGTGCTCCCTTTCACCTGCTCAGCAGCGTCTTTCCACTCAGGCCACTTAACAGCTCTCGTGTTGCAGTTTGCTCTGGGAATTAGGATGATGTGCTCTGGGAATTATTATCGTGGAGAGATGATGATGATGAGTTTCCATGTGAGCGTGCGGCGGGGCGTGCATGTGTGTGGAAGTGCTCCCCTAGATGCAGGTGGGTGGCCAGGCACCATCCCGGGCATCTTTGGGGAGCCCAGGGCAGGTCTTGCACCCGATCTGCTCCCACCCCGTAGCGTTTGCTGGAGCAGGATCTCCCCTTTTCCCAGTTTTTGGGGGAGATCTCATGCACTGAGCAATGACCAGCTTGGTGCAGGTCCTGGGAACGTGGCAAGGCTCAGAAGGTATTTCTTAAGCAGCGTCGGAGCTGGCAGCCAGGCTGAGGGAGGATTTCCTCCGGTGGGTTGCCAGCAATTTGCAGATGCTGTTGCAAAGTCTAATTGAACCCATTGGCCGTGCTGACAATATGAAATGTTAACAAACCGTGAGACAGGCTGCACCTCAGATCTTGAGATTTGCAGTAAAAGGTCATGAGATATTTAAAGCTAATAATGTGTTTGGGTTCTCTCATTCCTCTTCTGTTTTGGAAGCATCAGAGCCACGTCTGTGAGCATTTGTAAAGGCTGGAAACATCCTTCTTTGGAAAAGCAACCAGAGGTGCTCCCACCATCCTGGGATTTTAGGAGCTGGGGCCACAGAGACCCCGACACAGGGGTCTGTGCCAGCTCTGCTGCTGAGCAGCTCTGATCCAGGCAAATGATGGAATTTGGGAACAGGAATTGGCAATTTGGGGGTATTGACAAATATTTAGTGGTTGGGTTCATTGGTGTGAGGAGGGCACGGTCCTCTGGGCTGGCCATCATCACTCATGTGTCTGGGGTGGCTGCCAGGGTGGGCTCAGGCTCATCTCCCAAAGCAAAGCAACATTTTTCGGTCAAATAGGTGAATCTCACAGGCTGTCTCCGGAAGCTCCTGCCTTGGCGCAGCCTGAAATAACCTGAAAGTGTGTGCTAATGCGTATCCTGCCTGTGACGGGCAAGGGGGAGGGCTGGACCGCCCGGCGCAGCTGCGTCCCTGCCGGCGCGGTGGCAATGTCACTTTGTGGCAGGCGCGCTTCTTCACGCCCATTTGCATCCCCTTGTGCCTCTGCTGCTTTGCCTGTGCTCCTCCTCTTCACAAGGCAACCTTGGCAGGGAGGTCACCCTGAGCGAGCTGGGTTACAGCTTCACGCCTGGTAGCTTTTATTGCAGCACTTCTCTCCCTTCCCCTCCCGGCTGCAAAGTCAGTGATTAAAAAAGAAGGAAAAAAAAAAAGGGGGAATTAATAGGTGGGAGCAAAATGTTGAGGCTGTAATAGTTTCACTCGCAGCTTGGCATGGGACAGGCAGGGTTGGAGCACAGAGCGCCTTGGAGGAGGATGGAGGTGGGAAGTGCTCAGAAATCACCTTTTCTGTCCACCTCCAGCTCCAGGGATGGAGCCAGGCTTGGGACCCTTGGCTGGCACTGCTTGGGTGCTCTCAGCCCCCAAGGGAACTGCTAATAACCTAAAAGTACTGAGCACCCGGCAGGATCAGGCCTCAAAGGCAGCCCTTGAAGGTGCCACTGAGCAGCAGAGCACTCATGCACGCACCTGCGTGCCTGTGCTCACCTGCATATTCGCACAGCTACACGCGGGCAGGATGGCACCGGCAAGCTTAGCTTTCCCTGCCCATGTGCAGATCCCTGGTGCTGGTGTAGTCTCCCATGCCCTGTGGTGCCCACGCACAAGCTGCACCCATCTGCTTTCATCCCCCAGCCCACTGCATCTGCGGGCAGCAGATGCCAGTGCCGGGCAGGGTTAGAGCCAGTACTGAGCGCCCCGAGCATCCCTGATCCCATCCTCCCCGCAGCCACAAGCGAAAGCGAACTCTGCCAGTTTTCACTTGGCAGGAGGGGACAGCGCATCCAGAGAAAGAGTCCCGTTATTAATGAGGTTACAGCTCCGCTTTCAAAGATGCTCTTTATTTTAAGCCAGAAGGGAGCCATTCAGCCGCATCTGGTGTGACACAACCCAGGCTGCAGAGAAGCCCTGCGATAACTCGTCCTCCCAGACCGGCAGTGGGGCTGAGCTATGTGTGGCACAGCAGTCTTTTTTTTGGGGGGGGGGTGACAGCAGGGACTGCTACCTGGCTGGCAGAGGGGAAGCAGAGGGAAGGAGGGTCGTTTGCTTTTCCTGACCCTTTAGTTATTCCAAAGTCCGGGCAGAAATTTTTGTCTGGGGTTAGCCCAACTGATTCCTGCGGCACTGCAGAAGGAGGAGGTATTTGGGGGCTCGTTTATTAGTAATGAATGTCAGACCTATTTGCTCTCCAGGCGTGGCTTTGAAAGGGGAAAAGCAATCAATTTCTTTTCCGCTGGTGACATCTTTTCGCAGGCTGCAGTGGCTGTTTGCAGCGACCCTCCTGAGCTTCCCAGTGGCAGGGCAGCTTGCTTGGGGGTTACCCCTGCTTTTGGTTTAGCCTGTTCCCCAGGGCAGGTGGGAGCCTGCCGGGATCCCCCTGGGATCGCGGGGACTGAAGGCACCTGAAACAGCAGCTACTCATGTAGCATGAGTCCCTGCAAAACTCATTGCAGCCAGGTGGCAGGATCTGGCCACTTGTTGCAGGGAAAAGAGGCTGTGAATTCAAGCCCACCAGGGTGCCCTGTCCCCCTCCCAGTTCCCATTTCCCCGTTATCCAGGGTAACCCGGGGAGCATCCAGGGGTGGGGGAGGCTGCGAGGATGCAAAATGCGCGGCAGACCCCAGCTGTGCTCTTTCAAGGGGTTTCCTTCCGCATTCACCCCACTTGCTGTGGGTGGCACAGGCTGTGTGAACAGATCAACTTCACCCTACGAAAGCCGGGGTGCTCCTTTTATTTTTGGGAAGCCAGGCTCGTCCGGGCTCGATACAACACCTGGGTCAGGCGCGTGGTCTCTGTCCTGGCGTGCATGGAGGTGGTGCATCAGCAGAGGAAGGAAGGGGACGAGCTCAGGTTGTCAGCCTCGGGGCAGTGTGTGCAAACGCTGCCTTTCCCTGTCTGAAAGGATGAGGGTGAAGATGGCAGCAAAGTGTGGATTGTCCTTTGATGGGAAGCGATGAATTTTTTTCCAGGGAGGAAAGGAAATATTTAGGCTGGATATCCTTCCTGGGGACAGTTTGTCCCAGCTGCTCCCCAGCCCCTCGACCTCCGGGCAGGGGAAGGTGATGCTGCGGGAGAGGGTACCCAGGGGGTTATCTGGCAAGAACTCAAAGGGTGTTTTGGGGTTTGCTCAGTCCCAGCCTTGCAGGTTGGTGCTGGCACCGGTGGTCCCTGGGGAGGGCTGGCTCCCGCCATGGGACTGAGGGGTGCCAGCCTCCCATCTCCGCAGGGCTGGCATCCCAGCAACGGAGAACCCCCTTCCCATGCCGGGAGCTGTGCTGGGGAGCAGGAGGTGTCAAGGAATGGAAAGCAGAGCCAGAGCCGCTGTGGGGGAGCCAGCAAGCACATTTTCATGTGGGATGCAGAGAGGGAGGCATCCGATCCCCCCTTCTCCCCCTCCGCCTCTTTCCAACACACACCAGCCCCCAGCCCAGCTGCCAGGGCAGGGAGGATTGGGGTTTCCTTACCCCCCCATCCCCTTCCAAAGGCTGTCTGTGCTTCAGACCTGCCTGTGCATCACCCTGTTCACAAGTAATTGCTACCTGGTTGCGCTGGACCAGGAGCAGAGCCCGGGTGGGAACAGAGCGCTGTGACCTTTTTTACTGCTGGGGCACCCTGGCAGGGTGGGCTGGGGGCAGCGGGAGCGGGGGGAGCCTGGGGGGGGAATCGCTTCCTTAACTCCTGCTGCACCGAGCACTGCAAGACAGTGCCACCAGTCTGCGGGCAGGGACTGGGATGTGGGCACACATGGATGTCCCCTGTTGGGGTGCATAGTGTGGATGGGTGGTGTGGATGTCCCCAGGCCCCCAGCACATGTGCAGACAGATTGAGGGACCAGCATGGACAGGGGGAAAGCCAAGCGCTGGGAAATCCTCCCCTCTGCCTGCCCTGGGTGCCTGTCCCCGTCCCGTCTGTGCAGCACTGGCCCCTGGGCTCATCCCAGTGCTCAGCACTGCCCGGGCTGTGGGTGGGCACTGGCCATCCCTCTGCAGCCTCATTATCTTTCCAAGCAGGTTGATGGGGGTGTGTGGCCACGGCAGGGAATGGGATCCCAGCCCATGCTGTCCTTGGCAAGCTGTCAGCTGAATTACTGGGTTCAAGGGCTTCTTTTAATTTCTTTTTTGTTTGTTTGTTTGTTTGAAATGCTAATAGCTCTGCATTGCACTGGCTACTGATCCCTCGTTAATCTGGGAAGTGCTTCACAGCCAGCTGGAGTGACTTTTGGCAGGTGCACAAAGGCAGACAGTGACATGCAGTCCCTCCCAGCCAAAAAAATTACCATGTGCAGCCTTCCTCCAGCTTTTGTCTCTGGGTGGCAGGGAAGAAGATTAAGGAATTTCTCCCTCTCTCTTTGATGCTATGTGTCCATCCGTCCCCCCACAACCTCCCAGTGCCCCCCCCCAGCTCTCCCTGTCTGTGTCCAGTTGGACCCAGTCCCTGTGTGCTTTCCCATCTGCTGCTGCACTTCTGTGCTGAGCCACGGGCATCCACCCAGGGACTTTCTCACCCACCATGGCAAATGTTGGATGTGTCCCCCGGTTGCCCAGCTCAGAAGTGCTGCTTGCAGATGTCATATGTGTGGGGAGGGATGGATGCTGTCATCCTTTTTTATCTGCTGTCTAAAGAGGAGCTTAGGGCAGCATCCTCCCAGGTCCTACAAGGAAGATCCTCCAGGTCCTCCAGCCTGGGTCCTGGGGGAACATCTCCCCCAGACAAGGCAGTTCCTCCAGGCCCTGCAGCCTGGGTCCTGGGGAGGATGTCGCAGGCACCGCCTTGACCCATCGTGCCTGTGACGCCCCATCTGCAAACATTCAGTTGCAGGCTGGCTGCGGCTGGGGAGAGGCAGGAATTGCTCCCAAGGGGAAGTGCTCAGCCGGGAGGGCTCTTCAGGCTGGAGAAAATGCTCCAGACAGAGCAGCAGCCTGGCCAGGCCAGTGGGACCTCAGCAGGGCTGACTTGCCCCCAGGTCCTGCCCAGCCTGCTTGCTGCATGGCTCAGGGAGCAGCCAGGAGGGCTCAGGGGATGCCGAAAAACCTAGAGAGACCCACACACCAGCCAGATAACCCCAGCATCTTTACGAGCCCTGCGCTCATTCCCTGCTTCCAAGGCACCCCTGGCCCAGCACAGACTGAGCCGGGAGAAACACACTTGCAGGGGCTGGCAAATCACTCAGTGAGGTTTCATTAATTGTCATTAGGAATTAATCGAGCTTGATCACCTTGGCATTACCTTCCATGCGGGAAATTGGTGGATGCTACCAAACAGCTCTGGGCTGCTCCTGTCCAGGCGAGTCCCCGCTGTGTGGCGTGCACAGCGCTGCACACGCATCCTGTCCCACTGTGCCTGCAAGCAGCACGCCTGCGAGTGGCAACCAGAGCTGGTGGCAGAGGCAGGGGACAGCATGAATCCCAGGGTCTGGGTGGCAGGGACAGCCTCGCCGTGCCACTGGGCTGCGGGGGGTTGCCATGCCAACGTGGCGCTTTCCGCGGGCCAGGTGATTCACAACCTGGTGGGTATCCTGTCCTGCCTACCTGGGTGCCTGGGCCATGAAGGTGTGTCCCTATGAGAAGAGGGTGCAGAAGTTGTCTCCTCAGCTCTGCTGGGTGCAGCAGTGGGTGCCAAGAGCCCATTCCCTCTGGGGACCCTGATCCAGCTCGGGGTTTGGTCCTGGGCTAAGGAGGGCTGGAGCTTGGTGGGGTTGGTGGGATGGGTCTCAGCCAAGACCCCCACGGGTTGGAGGATGCACAGCTGTGTCCTGCAGGAGGGACCGGCATCCTCCTCCTCTTCTTTTTCCTATCCTCCCTTCTGCCCAGACCTCACAGAATTTCAGTTTTCACCTATTCTGTATGTGAAATGGGCTAAAACCCTTTTCCTGCAGGACGAGGTGGCTGTGCCCAGCCCTGGGACAGGAGCAGCCACCCCCCTGGCATAGACTGTGCTGGGGACCTGTGAGCTGCTAAACAGGACTGCCCTAAGCCTGACCCTGTTATCTGGATGAGAGGCAGCATGTGTGACCCCAGGGCTGGCTCTCAGCCTCTTTGGTGTGCTAGAAACTCGGGGAGACCCGGCACAGAGTCCCACCAGGGTCGCTGGGCTTGTCTGCCTCCTGTGCCAGGCTCCCTCCAGCCAGGTTCTGACCTCGGACTCCCTTGGCAGGCACCCCAAGTAGCTGCCCCCATGCCGACAGGTCAGACCCAATGGTGAGATGCATGGTGCAGTGGGAAGGTGTCCCCTGGACGGTAGGGATGGACTTGGGCACCAGTTGTCCCAATGCTTTGGCTAATGGTGGTTTAGGGCTCAGGCATGTCTCAGCTTGGCACAAGCCCTGCAGTGAAACTGCCGGCATCCCCTGTTTGCATCGCACCAGCACCATGGGTGTCAGCCCCAAGCCAGGGGCTGCGAGGAGAGGCAGGACTCGGCCTCCCCCTATCCAGCCCCAAAACCTGCAGTGGTGGACAGAGGCACACCTTTCTCCATGCTGCTCCCCCACTGAGGTTTGGTAGTGGCTTCGCACCTCATGGGTGCAGGAGGCCCTTTGCTCCCCACCGACCAGGGGGGACCGGATGGGCCTACCTCCAGATGTGCTCCAGATGTGGGGCTCCTGCAGGCTCAGGCTGGGTGCCATGAGCAGCTGGGAGTTCAGAGACCAAGGGCCCTGCCGTGCCGGGCAGCAGGCTGGATGCGGCCCTGGGAGAGCCCTCCCATGCTGGTGGGGGGGGGCTGGAAAAGGGTTGAGTATTTCTCAGGGTGGGTTCATGCATTTCAGGTACCCTGCAAGCACGGAGGTGATGAGATTAAGCACGCCGATCGCTGGCCGGGCCGTCACACGCATCCCTGGCATGCACACCCTCCCTGCGTGTGTAAAGCTGCAGTGCCAGGGCAGCCTTGTCCCATGGGCATGTTGGCTGTGCTGCACCCCGGATACCCTGGGCACCCGACAGTGCGGCTTTTCTCTCTTGGGGCTTTGGGATGTGATCAAGGACCAGGCAGAAGTTTTCGGCTCCATCTTGCTCCTGTTGTTGAACCAAGCTCTTAATAAAATTCAGCTGTTGGTGCTCCCCAGGGTGGTGGGATCCTGTGCCTGACCTTCTCCTGGGTGGCTGGGGAGACATGGAGGACCCCACGTGGGTTGCACCATGAAGTTCCCCTCACCTGTGAAGTGCCACTCGTTCTGCTCAAGCCCCACCGGCTGCTCATCCCAGGGGTGGCCAGCATCCCACTGTGCCCAGCAGCATCCCGGCAGCATCACCCACTGTGCAGCCCTTGCCCAACCTGGCCCGGCTGCTTCCACCCACAGAGCATGAGCCCCTGTCTGGGCACCAGCACTCTCAGATGGGCTGCGTCAGACCCACACTGTCCCTCATCCCCCGGCATCTTTATTATCAACATGCATCTGGAGAGAAGGTGGTTTGTGTCAGCCAGGGCATGGGGGAAGGACGAGGGGCACCCTGCATCCCCCCATGCCACGTGCAGGCAGTGCAGGGGGGGAACGAAGCCAGCAGCGTGTTGGTCCTCAGCCTCAGAGACCAGGTGGAGGGTGATCTCCCACACAGCCTCTGCAGGATGCTCCTGCCCTGGTCCTCTCCATGCCCACAGGACCCCAGGGCCAAGCCTGGCTCCATCCCTGGAAGGTCACTGAAGTGCTGAGCCCTCCTCCTCTGTTACCCACGCGTGTTTGCTCGCCGGTGGCCGTGCAATGGGGCTGCATTTCTACTGGGCACCTGCATCCGCCTGTCCTTGAGCTGAGCTCCAAGTGGATCAGAGATCCCCAGACGGTGTGGACACAGTCTGGGGTTAAACCATTGCACCAGCAGCCACATCCTCAGGAGGATGGCAGGACCTCCTGTGGCCCAGGCAGCGGTGACAACAAGACAGAGGGAATTTTTCTAGGAAAGACAGCTGGACACGGCTTGATCCATGTCCAAGAGCCTGGCCAGAGGGATGCAAGCCAAGCTGGTGGGATGCTAGTGGGTGCGGGAGCAGGGTGGCCGGAGGTGTGCTGGTGGGGGAAGCCTCCTCCCAGCCCTGGCAGTGATGCCCAGAAAGCGTGTGCGCACACAGCCAGCCACTGCCCTGGATGTCCAGCTGCCAACTGCTCTAACATGTCCAAGTGGAGCCTGCCTGCACATCTGCTAGTTTCTAGTGACCTCTAGAGGAAGCCACTCCACTCTGGCACCACGAGTTTGGGAGCAGGATGGGGTCTCACCGGACCCTTGGCTTAGCTGCAGCCGGAGCATCTCCCCCTGCATCCCTGTCCTGGGCTCATGGCTCTGCCCAAAACCCCATAGCACTTCCCAAAGTGCTGTGAAAGTCTCGTTATCATCCTCTAGCTGAGCTAAACAGGCTGATTGTCTTACACCTCCTGGTGCCGGGGATTCCTCTGACCGTCCTCCCCTCCCCGCTGCTGCCCACAGGTCGAGCTGTCGGACGGGACGTCGCACACCATCACAGATGCCTACGCTGGCAAGGAGTACATCATCCAGGTGGCAGCCAAAGAGAATGACATCGGCATGTGGAGCGACTGGAGCGTGGCCGTCCATGCCACCCCCTGGATGGAGGAGCCTAAGCATCTCACCACGGAGGCCCAGGTCACAGGTGAGAGCCCCCCACCCCCCCACCCCCAGTACAAACAGGCTGCGCCTGCAGTGAGGGGGAACCCAGGAGTCCTGGCTGAGGGTCCCCTCTGTCTAGCTCCATGCAAGCTTGGTCCCCAGCCAAGGAGATCCTCCCAGCACCTGGGAGGGGCCGCAGCCCTTCACCCTACACCTTCCCCCACCCATGGCCCCAGCAGCAGGTGCAACCATGGCCTGAGGGGCGCTGACTCAGCTCACCTGGCTCCAGCATCCTCCTCACTGGGATGATCAGGGTATGACAACGAAGCTGGGGGTTTATTATTATTCTTCTTCCCTGGAGCGCTGCCCCCCTCCAGCCTTCCCTCTTCAGTCCCATCCCCTCCACACCTCTGACCCTGCACAATGGCTTGGAGCGATGCCAATTCGAAATAAAAGCCACAAAGTTAACAAGCCTCTGTTTCTACGAAAGAGCTGGGACCGTGTCCAAATGGGCGTTATCAGCCCTCCATTTCCCAGAAGGGCTGGAGCGGACCCTGCGCCGATTCCCCAGATGGCACCGGTGGTGGGTGGGGGGAAAGCACTGATGTGCAGGTAGGCAGGCAGACAAGCAAGCAGCAACCAGGCTCTCTGCATCAGGGCAGCGCATGTGCAAGCTGGGCAGATGTGCATGTGGGGAAGGGGGGTGCTCAGTCCCCCCACCCTCCAAGCTCTAGCCCGGCTGTGTGTGCAGACCCTCATGCCTCCAACGGCACCTGCCTGCTCCCTGCACAGGCACATGTGTGTCCCTCCCAGGCATGTCCCTCGCACGTGTGTCCCTGTGCATGCAGCCAGCTGCAGCCATGCAGGGCTGATGTGCAACACCCTGGCTCCAGGGCTGAGCCTCACCATGACACCTCGGTGGGGTCTGAAAGATGCTGATACAGGCCCCCTGTGGCCCCCAGCATTCCCCCCACAGATTATCTGGCCAGGGGCACTCTGGGACTCTCTGGATGTGATCGAAGCCGCCCCAGGCTGGCACCATCCATGCCCTCCCTGCAATCCCACAGCTCTCTGAAGGGGTGAACATCCCAGCTGGCCCTGTATGGAGGAGGACAAGCCCTGCGAGCCAGCCTAGTGCCACGGCCACAGCTTGGATGTCCCCTGGGTGGGGATGCCTCTGCTGAGCACTCGCAACCACGTTGCCATGATCTCTTAGCCAAAAATCCCACAGAGCTGATGCACAGAGCAGCTCGGCTGGGCAGGATGGGGCTGGGAGGGATGCCCAGCTCTGCCTGGTGGTGCAAGCATCTGCACAGTGATGCCACAAGGGTCCAGTGTTAGAGTGGGGAAAGTCTCATGGACCACACCATCCCCTGGCTCATCATCTCAGCCCCTCAGCTCAGCCCTAGCATGGCATGGCAGTGTGAGGGGCAATTTGGGGATGGGACAGTGCCATGTCCCCACTGGCAGGGGAGTGGGGCTGCCCCTACGGGATGCATCCCGGCGTGCCCAGCTCCCCTTGCCACCTGCTCTCCCTCCCCGCAGAGACGATGAGTGCTAGCACCTCCTCTTTCATGCCACCCCCCACCACCAAGATCTGTGACAAGGGGGCCGTGGTGGGCAGCAGGGCCGTGGCAGTGTGTTGGACAGCTGGACTGGTCTTGGCTGCCTATGGTGTCCTCTTTATTTAGTGAGTATCCCCCAAACCAGGGGTGTGAGAGATGGGGTGTGGGTGCTGGGAGGGAGCAGGGGCATAGGGACCCCAGGGGCTTCGCACAGTTGGGAAGGGGATGCTCCAACCAGGCTCTAGGTGAAGGGCATTGAGAACGAGCCATTTGGGTTTGCTTGCAGTTTTTTGTAAATGGACCAAATTTGGCTGCTTTTCCAAATAGGGCATTCTGGTGGGGATCTCAAAAATGGCTTTTCAAACATTTCCTGCAAAGCCTGCCAAAGGGTCAGTCTTCAGTGCCTCGTTCTCAGCACACCTCCCCCTCCCCACTGCTGATGTTTTAAGAGGCAAAGAAACCACATGGAGACCTAAGGCCTTTGCATAGGGACGGAAGCAAAATTGTCTGAGATCAGGAAATTCAAAGGTGCATCTCAAAAATGTCCTTGGTTTGGCTTAGAATGGAGCTGGCAGCCTGGAGAACCCCAAAATGCCCCATCCCTCCTCGGGCCAGGGCTGCTGTCTCATGGGTCCCCCCCATGCCCTTTCCCTGCACTCACACTGCCCAAAGACTGAGGGATTGATCCTGGCAGCAGCCACGTGTGTCACTTTAAGGGATAAAGGATGTGCCACCCATCCTTCAGTGCCCAAGGAGGAGCCATCGCAAGGGAGCTCCCATGGGTGCGGGTCCTTTGCTCCCCTCCGGCTGTTTCATCTCCATGTGTGACATTAGTGGTGGCAATGGGAGAGGTGGTGGCATGCAGCCAGGGGTGAATGGGCAGGGTCCAGCCCTGGGAGGAGGAGGTGGAGGTGATGGGTTTGGGCACCTGGGTTCTGGGAAGGGGTGAATTTCCCTGTGGAAAAAGGCCAAACTCTGCTCGGCGTGTCCCCTCGGTGGCCGGGCATGGCTGAGCCCGGATTGGGACTGGTGACCCCTCTCCTCCCTGCTCGCAGATCCCCATCCATCCGTCCGTCCGTCGCAGCCCAGCACAGACACCCTCCCACTGCCACCACCACCCCCCACCTCGCTGCCCCCCTCCCAGGTTGAGTCTCTTATCTCTTCGATTTTGCACACGTTGAGGATGTATCACGCTTCTCACCATCGCTTTGGAGGAGGACAGAGCCGCCGCCATTCCCCGGGGAGCCATGAAATCCTTGCCCAGCCCAGAGCGAGGAGACGCACTTGTCCCCCATCCTCGTCCTCCTTTCTCCAAGGAGGCAAAGCAAGCCTGGGCACCGTGCCGCAGCCGAGGACCCTGCTCATACAGCTAACCCCCCATGCCAAAGACATGCCCGCCACCCCGCCGCCCACTCAGGTGACAGGGAGCATGACAGCGCACCCGGAAAAGGGGATGGAAAAGCCGGTTGGGGGTGGGGGGATGATGCTCCCAGCCATGTACCCCCCCATGGCGGAAGGGGGTCCCCCAAGGACCAGACTCGCTCCCCCAAACTCTCGACTGCGCAGCAAAGCTGGAGGGGTGCATGGGTAGGGGGGCTCATTCCCCTCCGAGGAGACAATGGAGGGAAGAACTGATGGCTTTCACAAGTGTGATGGGGAGCAGGGAGCTGGCAGGGTTTTAACAGAAAAAAAAAGGAATTGAAATGCCAATAAAACCCCCCTGCCCCCACCAGCCCCTTGCCGAGCATCTGGAGAGCTGTCCCTCTGGCTCACCCCCCCCGCAGCAGCCTTCGCTACCCCCAACCCCATCCCCACATCACCCCCAAACTTTTAACCACAGTGGATACAGGGAATCACCCCCGTTGACGTCTGTCTCATTCTCCAACAAAACCAGAATAGCTCTGCTGTTGCCATTAGAGCTGGAGCCCTGCAGACCTGTCCTTCGCTGTCCCCTGCTGTCCCCGGCTGTCCCTGACCCTGCTCTTGCCCTCCTCCCCAAGCCCTGTTTTGTAAAGACACCTCCTCTTGCCCCTGCCTGGACCCAAGCGCAATATTTAATACTGTACATCCTAGTATTCCAACTGTTGACATGCTGTACTTGAATTTTTTATAGATGTATATATATTAAAAAAAAAACAACCAAAAAAAAATTAATGGAGAGGGGAAAAAAAAACCCACACAGAGACAACGCACACACACACACATACACGCACCAGGAGAGATGGTCTTCATTAAATGATCATTTCATGACGACTGGCAGCCCCGGACGTTATTTCCCTCTGACTGGAGCAGGTGAGTTCAGCTGCTCACTCCCACCCACGGTGCTGGCTGTGATGGGGAGGACACGGGGACGGCAGTGAGGGGATCGCGGACACCCTGGACCCTGCCCTGGGGCTTGGGTCCACAGCATCACCCCCGTAGGTGGGTGGAGGACCCAAAAACTGGCCCCAGGTCATCCCGAGAAGGTGCAAGGGGGATGCCCATCCCTGGAAAACCCTGGTGATGTAAAGGGGATGGTTGTCCCCACCCTGTGTGGTACCTGCACTGTGCTGGGGAGGTGCCACGTGTCCCTGTTCACAGACCCTCAGGGATCCCATGTGTCCCCGAGCTCTGGCCGCACCCTGACACCTCTCGGGGAGGCAGGAGGATGGAGACCTGCCTGCACCCCACTGCAGCCCGGAGGCTGGAGACAACACGTAGTCCCAATTAATGCACTTTCCTTGTCTGATTTCACATTAGGAAAATGTCAATGGCCCAGATGCTCTGAATTAAACTTCCATCAGGGCAGGGCTCACAGGGACCCAGCATGGGGGCAATGGGTGCAGCAAAGCATGCTGTGTCGGGGTCTGGCCTCTCCCCACATGCCTTGCTTGTGTGCACCAAGCAGAGCAGAGATGTCATCAAGCTGCAGTTCATCCCATGAGAAAAAAAGCTCATTTCTTTAAGCAAATTGCCTGCCCAGTGTCCCAACAACGTCTCTCCAGTCAGGAGATGGATGGATGGAAGTATGGGTGAATGGATAGGTGAATGGAAGAATGGATGGATGGATGGATGGAAGGAAGGAAGGAAGGATGGGTGAATGGAAGGATGGATGGAAGGAAGGATGGATGGATGGATGGATAGATGGATGGAAGGAAGGATGGGTGAATGGAAGGATGGATGGAAGGAAGGAAGGAAGGATGGATGGATGGATAGGTGGATGGAAGGAAGGATGGGTGAATGGATGGGTGGGTGGATGGAAGGATGGGTGAATGGATGGAAGGATGGAGGTGAAGTAGCCACAGCCCTGGCTCTGCAAAGCCTGAAGGCAGCACCAAGCTGGTCGCTAGCTCCACCAGACGCTTGCTGTGATTTTCACCGTGCCAGGGCTTTATTAGAGGAGAGCTCAGTCCCATGCAGCACTGCCTCCAGCTTGGCCGCACCAGCAGCAGCACTGCCCACGTGCTGGCTTGGTTCACTGGTTAGTGTTCCATTACCAGACAACATGCCTCCATCATTTATTAATGTTTCATTAGTGTTAAAAACATCTGGTAATTAATTATGCACTAATTATGGATTCACAGCGCTAAAAGCCGGGGTAATCTACCATAGCAGATGGCTCTTTGGGGCAGGGGGAAGGGACAGCTCTTAGTGGAGAAGAAAATGTCAGGCCCAGCCCTTGCCTGGGGGAAGCATCCCAGACAGACAGATTGCCTTCATCTCCACCCAGGATCTTCATGCCTGGTCCGGAGGCACGCTGACTCAGGTCATTAAACAGAGGAAACCTGTCCCTCTCAAGCTGTTTCAGAGACCAAGGGAGGGGTGCTCCCGCTGCCCAGGGCAGCTGTATGAGAAGCCATCTGAGAGCAGTGGCTTTCACACACAGCCCCAGGCACCCTCCAGCACCTGGAGTTGGCACGCAGCCTGCTGCTGACTCCGGGAAGCGGTTCGTCAGCCCCTCCACGGTGCCTGGCCAGATTAAGTGGCAGTCCATAAATCAAGGGGTGTCATAAAAGCCCACTCGTGAAGTGCCCCAGTGATATTACATACAGATATGCAGAGATGTTTCTAACTAGGGAAGATCCGAGGGGAGCATCCCTGCCAAGCAGAAAATCCATCCACTTAGCGGTATAAATCCATACAGGAAGAAAGAGGGAATTACAGCGCTCAGAGAGACCTGTGCATCGCATAACCTGAAATCCAATACATCAGCCGGGCGCAACGGGTCCCTGCATCTTCCCAGCACATATGTGGCAGTAAATCCCACCTGTCGTGGTTTAACCCCAGCTGGCAACTAAGCACCACACAGCCGCTCACTCACTCCCACCCCAGTGGGATGGGGGAGAGGATCGGAAGGGTAAAAGTGAGAAAACTCGTGGGTTGAGATAAAGACAGTTTAATAGGGAAAGCAAAAGCCACGCACACAAGCAAAGCAAAACAAGGAATTCCGTCACTACTTCCCATCAGCAGACAGGTGTTTAGCCACTTCCAGGAAAGCAGGGCTCCATCACGCGTAACGGTTACTTGGGAAGACAAAACGCCATAACTCTGAACGTCCCCCCCTTCCTTCTTCTTCCCCTAGTTTTATTGCTGAGCATGACATCATAAGGTATGGAATATCCCTTTGGTCAGTTGGGGTCAGCTGTCCCAGCTGTGTCCCCTCCCAACTTCTTGTGCACCCCCAGCCTCCTTGCTGGCAGGGTGATGTGAGAAGCAAAGGCCTTGACTCTGTGTAAGCACTGCTCAGCAATAACTAAAACATCCCTGTATTATCAACACTGTTTTCAGCACAAATCCAAAACATAGTCCCATACTAGCTACTATGAAGAAAATTAACTCTACCCCAGCCAAAACCAGCACACCACCTTAGGTGTTGTTTTCAGCTGTTGCTGATGCGAGAGCAGCTTTGCGCTGAGCTCCCCAGGCTCTGCAAGAGGGATCAGAAGTGCGGCTGAAAAGCAGGAGCTATTTCCTGGCCATGAGGCCTTGTAGGAAACAGAAAGCCCCCTTGCTTGAGCGATGGGCTGAGCAGCAGAGTGGGTTCGAGCCTGACAGGGTCATGAATCACCACATCCTTCCTCAAGATGGGCACCAGCAGAGATCTCATCCTCCCCGACCCAATGGTCAGAGAAGTTCCCTGCTCCCACACCAGCCTCCTGGCAGAGCTCCCAGGATCCTGGATCCCCCAGGTGATAACAAGCAGCTTATTTATCAGAAATTAGGCTGATGGCACTGAGTCGTCAGGCTTCCATGGGGCACCATGCTTTGGTGGATAAAGGAGGAGCAGCGGGCATGGTGCTGTGCGTTTCGGCTCTGGCAGAGCGTTAGAAAGTCCCAGGTGAGAGGGGGAGGCAGAGGGGTGTGAACACAGGCTTGGCATCCCCTAATAAGAAATTGACTCTTTTTTTCCTCCCTTTCAAGAAAAAAACATGCATTAATGTGGCTTCTGCCACTCTGTTTATCTAATAGCATCTCTGATATTGATTTCTTATTTATAACCCAGATCTGGTGTCTGGGCTGCTCGCGGAGATGGGGTGATTGATGGAAAGAAGACAGCCAGAAGGGGACTTAATGGAGCCATGTGGCTGAGCAGCAGAGTAGTGGCTTAGGCATGAAATGAAAGTGTCTCCCAGAAGTCTGGGCTCCTCTTCTTTCCTGCATAGAAAGCTGCTAAGTGCTGGGAGAGAGCAGCATGCTTCCTATGCCCCACCAGGAGTGATCAGGGACCGTACTCAGGTCTCCTCCAGTATCCTGGAGGAGGACAGGCCAAGGGGACACAGCCAACGGGGACTTGGGCTGCTTCCCAAGAAGGCGTCAAATAGTCTCTGGGAAGGTTTCCCCACTCCAGGATGGAAGGGGTGGTTCGAAGGTGTGAGACAGCCCATCCCTGCTCAGCCACCAGCCTGCTGTCAAGGAGCCTGTCCTGCAGGCTGGAAATCAGGTCCTTGCACAACCAGGTGATGCAGAGAGGAGCCTTTCCCATGGGTGACAAAGTGCCACCGATTGGGTCTTGCCCTCCTGCAAGCTGGCAGCATCTTCCAGAGGTCCCAGTTTTGTCCCAGGCCAGACTGGGACATTCCCACATCCCCAGGTAAGGTTTCCCTGTTCCTCACATCCCGTGGGCACGAACCCCAGTAAAGTCACTGACCCGCATGTGAATCACCCCACGGAGACAGTCACTGCCGTAAAGCACCAGCAGACAGGGAAGGAGCCACAGTCCCAGGAGGCGATGTGCCATTATTCAGGGTCACGCTGGGGACATGTGAAAGCCTGGACATGTCCCAAACCTCCAGCCACAGACTCACCCCAGGGCAGCCATCCTCCAGCCTCAGGGCCAGGTTGTGGTCAGGAGATGGCAGACAACTCCAAGTCCCCAAGAAGGCATTCAGCTTTGATCTGAGCCAGAACTAAACCCTCATCTTGTCCATAAAATCAGTTTGGGAAGAAAAAACAGCATACTGGTTCAATCAAAATATTTCATTGCTGTTTAATGGTCTTTATTTTATGTCTGATTGCAACAGACAATCTAATACAAGCCTAGAGCAAAGCCAAACACAAAGTTGTTTCATTATGAAGGACCCCTTCAGCCAGTTTTGATGTGGCCAGACCCCACTCCCTTCCTTGTTTTTTGTTTTTCTTCCTTTCTTTTCACATCTGAAATTTGAGCAAAACCAAAGCAGCTTCATGAACATTGCCATTCCGGTAGACCGAATGAAACCAACTCGGGGACAGGTCTCCTGCCCACCAGCACTGGCCATGTTGGCATTCCCACCGCCGGTGCCTGGCAAACTCTATCCAGTGCCTTATAGGTAGAGATTTATTGCCTCCAGGAGAAACCACCCTTGGAAAGCCCCCCTGGACCATCAGACAGAAGCAGGTGATGCTCGTTCCCTTCGGTCGGGGTGTCCCCAGCCACCACGGTCCCCAGCTCCTGGCACGGATGATGCCACTGCTGCCTCGCCATGCAGCTGGGGCTGCAGGGGGGAGGAGGGGACCAAGACGGGGCAATCCTTGCAGGATGTTAGAAGAGGCCGTGATGGAGGGGCTCCCGAGCAGCAGGAGCGGAAATGGCCTTTGATGTGGAAGCTCTCCTTTTGCAAACACAATGAATTGCAGAGGAGTTTTATAAACATGGCTATTGTTGCTCCATCCCTTTGGTGGGAACAGATGGTCCGAGCGTTCTGTTCGGCCCCCCTCCCCTTCCCTCACCCCCCACCCCCATTAATAAAGCCCCAGCAAGTCCAGCACCACTAAGGTTTTCCCATGGGATATCAATAAATAAATGTAGTAACAACAAAGGTGTCCATGCAGACAAGATTGGGTTACAGAGAGGCCTTGCCCCCCTCCTCCTTTCCGGGCGAGAGTCATTGCACACAGGCACTCTGACTGGTTCAGGGAGAGGTTGCTCCATCCCCACTGTCCACAGGAAGCAGGGATGAGACCTTCCCACCGAAGGAGCCAGGCACCACCTGGAAGTCCCCATCCCTCAGTCAGGGATGGTGACGTGTGACCTTGGTGGCCACCTTGCAGCCTTGGCTATGGGACATTGATGGTACATGGCTCCCAGCTCCCAGTGGGCATCTCCTTCCCATTCGGAAGTCACCTGGTGCCAAGGTGGCCCTGGGGACAGGCTCAGCCACTGACCCCAGGTGTGCGGCAGGCAGGTGCCTTCTTCCAAGATTTCCTGGCCAAGCAGTTGCTCCATGTCCTTTCCCAGCAGGATTCCACCCAGCACAGGGCACTCGGGAGCAGCGTCTAGGCTCTACCTTGGCTCACTTTCTGCCTTGCTGTTGCCTGATGCCAGACAAGACCATTTTCTGGCCAATTGAAAAGCAGTGGTGACTCTGACCTGCTCCTCAATGGCATGGTGAGGTTTTATGCAGGGCTAGGAGCTAAGGTGTGCAGGGATTAAAATCAGGGCAGAGCAATCTGCAGACGTGGTACCTGTGTGGAAACCATTAGAATGCACGGCCCACCAAACGCCGCCTGTGGGGCTGCAGGGCAGGAGAGCAACTTCTCCAGGAGGATCGGCGGGGTTTGAAAGAGGCCACAGCATCTCACCAGGCTCTGGACGCTGGAGAAGTCGCGCTCAGGCACTCCATTGAGTGGGCTCTCCTTTGGGGAAGGAGGAGATCAGCTCAGTGGAGCATTCCAGGGACTCATCTGCTGAGGAAGGGGCTGAGCCTGGAGCAAACCCACGGGCAGGGACTGGAGGAGACTTTGGCGGTGTGCAGGAGGGGCCTGAGCAGAGGGTTTGGTCCAGAAGGCCAGCTCCGAGCCCTGCTGCCGCATCCCGCTCCAGGAAGGCTGCTAGCAGCCTTTGTCTGACCTCCTCCCCAGCTGCTCCCTGCCGTTTGGAGGTGATGGGATGCCATTTTTATCTGCTCAGGACTTCTGCAGATGGGGGTCAACGGGACAAAACGTGTCTCACACACGCACATGCACGCACCGCTGCCTCCCCTCCGAGCCGCCCTGGGAATCCCTTCCTCCCTCCAACCCCTCGCTCATAAAAAAATTAAAACTCTTAATATCATCTCACATAAATGTGGATTTGAGGCCCTGTCAGTCACCAGACACGTCCCACAATCTGTGCTAGCTCCAGACAGCTGGAGGGGTTTGCCGGAGGACCAGAATGACTTCATGCTGCCTTCCACAGACCGGGGTTACTCGGAGTGCTTTGTGTGGGGAGGGGAGCTGGGGTCCAGGAGCACTCAGCCCCATCCCCACTGCACTGCCACCACGCCATGCCCTGGACTCACCAGGATGGGTGCTGGTCCGGAGAACGGCCCCAGGCACCAATAGCGAAACGCATCTGGGATGCGGAGGCTGTGCCCACGGGCACGAGTGAGGCAGCTGGCCGGGCTCCGGTGCCAGCGAGGTTTATGAGGGATGACACCTTGCACCGAGCACCTGGGGCAGGATAAATCCCACTCTGCCTTGGAGCGCAGGTGCACGGGGCTGCCAGAGAGGGGAAGGGACTACAGATGCATGGGGGATCCAGCAAGGGGGAGCTGGGGCTGGCCTCAAGCTGTGTGCTGCTTCAGGTCCATCTCTGCAGTGGGAATGGTCCCCTCCATCTGCTACAGAGCCCACTGCATTGCCTTGTGGGTGCTCTTGGCAGGGCTGCCTGCACGCAGCCTACTGTGGAGATGCCCAGGGGTGCAGAAAGACCTGCACCATGCTGGTAGATGTGCTGCAGGATGCCCAGAGGAGACTCATGCCCTTCTGGGGGATAGCACGTGACTGCTGGCATCCCCTGGGTACCACAAGTGTTTGGGTATCTGGATCCATAGCTCTGTGACTCACATTGAATTCACCTCTGGTTTAAGTCCCACCAAGGACTTCCTAGCCACAATAATGAAGGAAACAGGCAGGATCTGGAGAGGTCATCTAGTCCCTCTTCCTCCTGCCATCCCAGCCAGGTGGCATGAAAGAAACTGTGCTGACCACCTCAGGACAGGGTGCCAGTCAAGTCCCCAGCCATGGAGGCCCCTGCCTTTCTCCAATACTGGGAGACAGTTGAGACCTGCACTGGGAAAGATGCAAAGGATCAGACACAGCCCGCGATCCTGCAAACACCATCCTAGGCAGTGGGTGCCACTGGGGCTGGGACGTGGGGAGCATCACGCACAGGGCTGGCAGGGAGCTTTGCAAGAGCAATGGGGATTTCAGCCCATAGCCCACCTCCCCCGTTTCATGTAGCACTGATCTGAATCCTTGCCTCAGGAGCCAAGCAGGGGGTTGGGAGCCTTTCTCAGAGTGAATTATAATCATCTTTTAAAAAAAAAATAGCACAAAGCAGGCGACTGAGCTTGAAGGTGGATAAATGCCCGGCACAAAGCACCTGGCTGAAGCCAAGTGTGAGCCCAGCTTTGGACTCTTTGAAGTCAGCACATCTTCGTGCTCTCAGTGGGTCTTGGGGCTCAAACCCTCTGTGCATGCCTTCTACCAATGCTCGGGTAATTTATAGACATGCGCAGGCTATCCAGAAAGCTCCTCTGTGAATCTCCAGCATCAACCCAGTCCAGCTGTCTGGGTTGTGTTTGCCCACAATGCAATTGCTCACTGTCCTGGTTTCGGCTGGGATAGAGTTAATTTTCTTCTAGTAGCTGGTATAGTGCTGGGTTTTGGATTTAGTGTGAGAATACTGTTGATAACACACTGATGTTTTAGTTGTTGCTAAGTAGCGCTTATCCTAAGTTAAGGATTTTTCAGTTTCCCATGCTCTGCCAGCAAGCAGGTGTGCAAGAAGCTGGGAGGGAGCATGGCCAGGACAGCTGACCCAAACTAACCAAAGGGATATTCCATAGCATAGAACATCATGCTCAGTATATAAACAGGGGGGAGTTGGCTGGGAGGGGCAGATCGCTGCTCTGGCATCGGTCAGCGGGTGGTGAGCAATTGCATTGTGCATCACTGGTTTTTTTTCTTTTTTTTCTTTTTTTTCCCCTCTTCTTTTTTTTGTTATATTCCTTTTCATTACTATTATTATTATTATTTGTATTGGGTCTAGCTGAGATGGAGTTAATTTTCCCCACAGCAGCCCTCGTAGTGCTGTGCTCTGTATCGGTAGCTAGAACAGTGTTGATAACACACCAGTGTTTTGGCTACTGCTGAGCAGTGATCCCACAGCATCAAGGCTGTCTCTCCAACATTGCCCCCCCCACCAGTAGGCTGGGGGTGGGCAAGATCTTGGGAGGGACATAGCCAGGACAGCTGACCCAAACTGACCAAAGGGATATTCCATACCATATGACGTCTGCTCAGTATAAAAGCTAGGGGGAGGAGGAGGAAGGGGGGCATTCGTTTGTTTACATTTGTCTTCCAGAGCAACCACTTCGCGTACTGAAGCCCTGCTTCCCAGGAAGTGGACAAACATCGCCTGCTGATGGGAAGTAGAGAATAAAATCTTTTGTTTTCCTTTGCTTTCACGCGCGACCTTTGCTTCTGCTTTATTAAACTGCCCTTATCTCGACCTACGAGCCTTTCGTTTTATTTTCTCCCCTGTCCAGTTGAGGAGGGGGAGTGATAGAGCGGCTTTGGTGGGCACCTGGCATCCAGCCAGGGTCAACCCACCACAGTCCTTTTTGGCGCCCAACGTGGGGCAAGACAACGGCAGTTTTGTATTAAGCGTGCTATAGCTATAGTAGTTGTTAAGTGGCAAGCTCCTGTGCGGGTCACGGAGTTTGTTGGCTGCACTGCTTATCTCTTTATTTTGCTGAGCTTGGGAACATGTTAATAGAAATAATGGCTCTGTGCTTTGCCCTGGCATTGATGGCCTTGCTGTGCGGGGAGCTATTTTGTGGGAAGGATGAAGGAACTTGGGAACTTGCTGGTACAAACAATGGCTATGTGCTTTGCCCTGGCATTGATGGCCTTGCTGTGCTGCGGGAGCTGTCTTGTGGAGAAGATGAGGGAATACATCTCCCTGTCCCTACCCGGGATTGATGTGGATGGTTTTATTATGCAAGCTCCTGAGGTCCTTGTTCACCCTTATGTGAGCTGCTTAATACTATTAATTAATACTATTGGCATATTATGGGTTTTGTGGAATCTGGTCTCGTCCTGGTGTAAGAGAAGAAAAATTTTGGGTGAGGCAATACTGAAAAGTGCCCTGAGGCGGCCGGTCCCTGGGTGGCAGGGTGTTTGGAAGGATTTGGGCAGATTCCTAGGACGGTTATCACCTCCCATACCTGGGACTTTACACCTGAACAGGCAAGCAACCCTGGCAAACTGACGCGCCACTTGATAGAGGGGTGCCTTGCCTACCCCAATGAAAACCAACAGCTTCTAGCACTGTACTGGGGCCTGGCCTGTGCCTATCGAGCCACAGTTCAGTATTCTCAGAGGATTACGGTTGAGGCAGGGACCCAAACTGCATCTGAGAACACCATGGTTGAGATAGGCACCCAAACAACAACTACAGTAATTGCCCCAGTAGTGAAAAAGAAACAGTGGACAAGGAGAACAACGGGTCCATACCCTCGATGACTAAGGGAGGAGGAAGAAGAGGAAAGGTTTGATCAAGAAGCCAGTCCTTCGACAAAGAAATGGGAGGAAGGAGTGAGAGAACTTAGCCAGGAAGCAGAAACTACCCGGTCTCTGACCTCATCAGAGCTTTGAGACATGCGGAAAGATTACAGCCGCCAGCCAGGTGAGCAGATTGCTGCCTGGCTGCTCCGATGCTGGGATAGCGGGGCTGACAGTCAGCAGCTGGAAGGTAAGGAAGCCCAACAGTTGGGATCTCTTGCTAGAAACCGGGGGATTGAGAGAGGAATTGGAAAAGAGGCAGCAATTTGCAGTCTCTGGAGACGGCTCCTCTCAAGTGTGAGGGCAAGATATCCATTCAAGGAAGATCTTGTGAACTCCCCAGGAAAGTGGACTACCGCAGATGAAGGCATCCAATACCTGAGAGATTTAGCAGTGCTGGAAGTAATCTACAGTGATCTAGATGATGATGAGGTCTCCAAAGATCCAGAGGATGTCCTGTGCACACGGGCCATGTGGAGGAAGGTGATTCAAAGTGCTCCAGCATCCTATTCTAACAGCTTGGCAGCGATGTATTGCCCAGATATGGATACACCAACTGTGGAGAAAGTGTCTTCTTGGCTCCAAAACTTTGAAGAAAATCTCTGTCCCTCCTCATCCCTACAGAACAGCGCCTTGGCTGTTAGGGTCACCCAAGAAAAGTCTGTCAGCGTAGTTGCTGTAGAGACACAAGAAGGCAATCAGCGATCTCCCAGACAAGAAGAACTGAACATCACCTCCCTTGATTCTGGTGAAGGGACTTCTGGTCTGGCACTGCAAGGGTCAGACAGTGAATACTCTGACCAGGAACAAGAATAGAGGGTCCCTGCCTTTGGCCAGGAGGAGGAAAGGGATGACCGGGTATACTGGACTGTGTGGATCCGATGGCCTGGCACATCAGACCCACAGAAGTATAAGGCTTTGGTAGACACGGGTGCACAGTGTACGCTGGTGCCATCAGGATATAGGGGCACAGAACCCATCTGGATCTCTGGAGTGACAGGGGGATGCCAAGAATGTCTGTATTGGAGGCTGAGGTGAGCTTAACAGGGGACAAGTGCGAAAAGCACCCCATTGTGACCGGCCCAGAGGCCCCTTGTATCCTTGGCATAGACTATCTCAGGAGAGGGTACTTCAAGGACCCAAAAGGTACCGATGGGTTTTTGGTGTAGCTATGCTGAACACAGAGAAGATCAA
>NC_059500.1:73084327-73144625 GCF_018139145.2 Gymnogyps californianus | reverse complement strand
GTTGTGGATGGGTAGAAGAACAGCAGCACTTTTCCCCCCCAGGGTTAACTTCATAGCCTGTGGTTGAGAGGAACTGAGATCTTTTTGGGGGCTCTCGCAGCTATCTGTGCACTGGTTGAAAACCGCCGAGTTGCATTTTGAGAGGTCTCTAGGGCTGGGGACACCTGAGAGCGGTCTCACTGCTGGGTGAAGCGATTACCATGCCATCGTCACTTCAGAGGGAGCCGGCATCATGTGGCGAGGCTGGCAAGGAGGTGTACGCCGAAGAGCCGGTGGCACGGCCAGGCTGGTGACAAGTGTCTGGGGCAAATGGTCAAGCTGGTGGCATGGCCAAGCTGGTGACAAGTGGCTGGGGAGACCCTCATTCAACAGGGGAACCGGTGCAGGACTGCATGCCCTGGGACACCTTCGCCCCCAGCTCCTGCCTTCACGGGTGATTGCAGAGCATCGATCCCCAAATCCTCTCCACTACTCAAAGCTTTCAGGCTCCCTGGGCTCCACTATGCTCAAAGGCAGCTGCATAAAAGAATATTTTCCCTTTGTAAACAGATGCAGTGACTTGCTTAGCATCAATCCTGTGAGGCTAAGCTTCAAATTCAATTTGTTTCCATCGTACCTGTGAAGAGTTTGGTAAATTGATTTTTAAGAATGAAAATGTATTGAGAGTGATTACAGCTGATAAACATAATTTTAAATAATAAGATGAGGCTTATGATCACTGAATTGTTCACCTGAGGGGTGCAAAAATGTACAGTCAAGAAAACAGTATTTTTCTAAGACATCACTTAAAGCGCTGACCTTATTTTTCATGAGATGACTCCTATTTCCATCTCTTTTTCAGGGGAGGAAGCCCTGGGAAAGTCACAGAGTGCAGCCAACGATCCCTAAACCTGCAATTTATGTGACTGCTGTAATCTCCGCACAACCGTAACTAATGAATATGCATCATATCATTTCTATGCACGGCGGAAAGTAACCTACTTCTGGCCCCCAGCAAGATGCGGCAGATCCTCCTGCGGCTCTGTGCCCGTGGTGGGGCTGTGGGATTTTGGGCAAGGTGGGGACGCCGTGGGAAAACCCTGAGTCCAGACCCGGTCTGGGGATTAAGACCAGCTCCATCCATCCACCCTATGGGTGCTGGGCATGCTGCTCTGTGCCTGCCTCCTCTTAAGACCCATTTAATGCAGGGTTTGGGGGACAGTGAGGCGGCAGCCTTCTGGGGTGTAGGGAGGATGATGGCCACCCCAGAGGCAGCCCCAAATTAACATCTTGAAGCAGAAGTGGCAGAGATGTGATAGACGCAGAAGAATGGCCAAGTGACACTCTAATGAGTGTTAATGGGAGGCAGGAATTAAATCCTGCCAGCTCATTAGCATGGGAAGAGGTGCCATCTGCCATGGCTGGCAGGTTCTCTGCTGCTGTTTGCGGGGGGCTGCTTCTGCGGGGATGTGGGGAGACAAGACCGGTGCCCAGGAGGGTCCATGCTGCTTTGCCTGTGGCAGCTGGGAGCCAGTGCTGGGGAGTATCGTGCGTGAGAGCCTCCTTCGCCCAGATGGGGGGCTACCTCGGAGGGAGGAGGAGTCCCTGTGTGTTCTCATTTTGTCCATAGACCCCCCAGTCCTTTCCAGCCCGGCCAACAGGGCAGCAGGACTGGTAGCAGAACTGGCAGGAGGACGAGCTTTCATCCTGCCAAAGGAAGATGATGGCCTCTCTGTGAGTGACCACTACATGGGCTCTTCCCTCCCAACCTGCTGACAGGGGCAGAGGGACACTGGTTGGGCTCCTCAAGCACAGCCCGTGCCTGCAGGTCCTGACTGCCACCGAGTCCCCCAGGACTGAGAGATTTGGGGCTGCAAGCCAGACAGCGGAGCTGAGAAGCTGCCCGCTGGGGTCTGCTCCTCCATCCAGCCACCATCACTGGGGAACATTGTGTGCAAGATACTCCTTCTCCTGGACTGAGGAGGAGTTGCTATGGTCTCCTGGTTTGTCCATGGTGCCCCCAGCCCTTCCCAACACAGCCTGCAAGGCAGCAGGACCTGCAGCAGGACCAGCTTTGATCCTGCCAAAGGAAGATGATGGCTGTCAGACCGACTTTGCCACCCCATGCTTGTGCATGGTTGAGGACGGGAGCCAGCCTCGTGCTGCAGTGCCTGTTGCCGTCTCAAATCTGGAGTTGAGGCAGGAGGTGCACAGCAATATCTGGTTGCACACAGCAAGAAAACGGCTGGAGATAAAGCTATGAAGCTTCCCGGGGAGTGCAGTGGTCCATGGAAAGGCTACATCAGCCGCTGCCCAAATTCCTGCAGGTGGTGGCTGGCCCCCGGTGGCCACGCTGCACCTGTGTCCCCTTGATGAAGCCAAAAAGTGCCTCATTAAGCCGGAGCAGGTCACACATCAGCACCTCAGGGCATCCCTGCGGGGCCAACACATACCCTGCCCTGCGCTGTATCCCTTGCCCAGCCAGTGCCCATTGACTTATCATGGCAGCGGTTCCTCCAGCTGCAGCGGGGCTGCTGCCTCAGCCTAGGGACCAGGCACTCCTGCCCCTAGTGCTCCACAATTTCTCCCCCTCCTCCCCCCAGCCTGGCCCACCCCTGTGGAGCAGAACTGAACCTCAGTCCCCCAGAGAGCCTGAGCAACACGGACCTGACCCAGCGAGACAAGCCCCTGCAGAGCTGAGGTCTGCCTGCTCCCTTGGATCTCTCTAAGGCTGCGAAGCCCCTTGAGCTCTGACAATGTACATGGCACAGAGGCACTGGAACTGTGGCTGGGGGTGATGCTTGTGCTGGTGCAGGGTCCCAGCAGTGAGCGGTGCTGTGGCAAGGCTGCCCCATGCTGCCAAAGCTTATCTGGCCACAGAAGACCCAGCCCTAGGCATGGCACTGGCTGTGCCCCTCGTTGCATCCACCATGGTCTCCCTGGGCCTCGTCCGTGGGATCCCTGCTATGAATCCAAGGCTGGGGCCGTGGCAAGGAGCGCATGTGATGGGTGCACCATGGATGCTTTGGAGGACCAACCCCAGGAGCACCCCCAGGAACAGGGACTTGCAAGGGAGATGGGCATGTGGTGGCCTCCCACAGGGAATGCCACACCAGGCGGCTGTGCCACCTCCCAGCTTAACATCCTCCAGCCCAGAAGAGACCCTCAGCCAGTACAGCTCACCTTTGCAGGAGCAATGCAAGCAAACTGGAGGAGCAAACTGCAGTGCCCCTGCCACCAGGCACATGTGCTCGTGCTACCTGTGCCAAGCTAACGGTGCCCAGGGTACTGCAGTGGTGCTGACCAGCCATGATCTCTGCTTGGTCTGGGAAAAGTGATGGATAAGGAATTGGCTGGATGGCTGCATCCAAAGAGTTACAGTCAATAGCTCAATGTCCAAGTGGAAACCAGTAATGAGTGGTGTCTATCAAGGGTCTGTACAGGGACCAGTACTATTTAGTATCTTCATTAATGACATAGACAGTGGGATCGAGTGTACCCCGAGCAAGTTTTGCAGCAAGCAAAGCAGTGGGGGCTGAAAAAAAAAGTGAAAAGGCATGTGCTTTAGAAAGGCATTATTAGAGACTGAAGCCTGAACTGTGCAGCGAGGAAGGGGATTTCACTGGTGGGCTCAGCAGAGAAGGGGGATCAGCTGTCCAAAATGAGCTGGGCTGACATGAGCAGATGCAAATGGGAAGCTGGGAAGTGTATAAAACTGTGAACACTCCTGGGAAATATGCATGTCTGACCATAGTGATGAGGAGGAGGAGGAGGAAAGCTTTTACTACCAAAACACATCCTCAACTTTTAAATCTGTTTCCAGAAAGAATTAAAATATTGTTATGCAAGATGCAGGAAGGAAGGCAAAATCTCTATTCAGTGTTTGGGAAGAAGCAAGGAAGGCTGTGAGATACTTTCCAGTTTGTTGGGCACTAGAGAGGATGCTAGAAGACATACACTGAGGGCAAATATTTCAAAAGTAGCTGCCCAGATAAATTGTACCCAAGAGTCCTGAAAGAATGGGCTGAGGGATCTTAGCTGCAATGGTATTTGTTTCTTATACAACTGGAATTTCCCTGGTGTTCCCAGGAGATGCTGGGGCAGGCAGGCATCTGCCAGATATCTCCCTGCTCAGGCATCCACGTTCCCCAGAGCACAGAGCATCTTTCATGTGAGTCAGGCGCACAGGGACAGCATGGCTGTTACTACAAGTATCTTGAAAGAAGAATGACTGCTTGCTTTTTCTGGGAAAAGCCCGAGCAGAGCAAAGCAAAGCCAATGAAACTCCCACATGAGGTTTTAAAGGGGAGTGGGAGCACACCCTGTGGGAAGGGACCCCTTTTGCCCAGCTCTCCACCTCTGCCTCCTCCATCCCCAGGATGGTGAATAAATCTGAGCAGCTTGTGGAGAGAGGTCACTTTTCCCCGGCCACGGGGGCACCCTGCGAGCTTGCTGCTGGAAGAGAGCATCTCTTTGTGGTGTGTGCATGGACTCAATGTTAACAGTTTTCCTCTTGTCTGTGGCCCTCCAGGGGTTTGATCACCAGTCTGCCGAATTGCCCTCCAGAAAGAAAGCATCCTAACGTGGCTCAGTTGCTGCTTCTTGTCAGCCTATCTCACAAAACAAAGTCTCCAGAACAGCTTCCAACTTACTTTGTCCATTCTGCAGCTTTTTGCAGATTCTGTGACGTTTGCACAATTTAAACTCAGAGCTATCTCGTGTAACCTCGTTTGCAAGCTGCGCTGCCATTTCTTGTCCTTCCTTGTGCTGTGAAGGATATTACGGGTACCCTAGGAAGCGTAGCGGAGGTGGGAGTCCCCATGACAGTTTGCGGACTCCAGGTTGCCCTGAGCTGAGAAGGGGCAGCAGGTGATTCGGGACAGCGTGTGTGACCCCCGGCACTGGTAGCCATCTGCGGGGAAGTGGCACCTGGCAGCCTCTTCCTCCAGGGCCAGTTCTGGACCTTATGACATTCAGCATGATAGGAAATGAATATTAAATGGTTGTAGATGAAATCCGCAGGCACAAGGAGACAAGCAAGAAGCTAAAATGTTACAAGGACTAGGCAGCTGCGCAGGCACCAGCGAGGCTCAGGGCTGTGAGAAGCTGATCTGATGGCTCCCTCTGGCCGTAGGCTTTGTGAGTCTGTGGAAAATGCATCCTGCAACGGCTCCACTCCCATAGACATCCAAAGAGCCGGGGAACCTGTTTCTTTTCCGGATCTGTTGTCTGCAAAAGACCTCCTCCACCACCTTGCCCTGTGAGGTTTTGGGCAATGCAGAAACACGTGGCTGGTGCTGTGCTGGGCATCGCCCACAGGTTCTTCGGGCACACGGGAGCTCATCATCGTTTCAAGGTAGCTGGAGCAATAGTTTTGGCAATGCACTTGAGTTGCTAAAAGGCAGAAGGGCTCAGCTCTTTCCTGCTGACCTTGGGAAGTGATTGTCCTCCTCTGCTGAGCACTCATAATACCACATCTGGTTACTGCATCCAGGTTTCACCCCACCCAATACAAGAGAGACATTGATAAACAGGAGTGAGTTCAGCGGGGGCCGCTAAAATGGCGGGGGCTGGAGCTCCTGCCCTGCAAGGAGAGGCTGGAGGAGCTGGGCTTGTCCAGCCTTGAGAAAGGATGGCTTTGGGGAGACCTAAGAGCAGCCTCCCAACATCTATGGGGAGATTATTGAGAAGATGGAGCCAGGCTTTTAATGGAGGTGCATAACGGGGGCATGACAGAGAGTGACCTACCTTGTAGCATGGGGAAATTATCCCCATGGGGACAGTCAAGTGTTTAAAGAGGGGCCTGGAGAAGCGGTAGGATCTCCAGCCTTGGAGGTTTTCAAGACGCAGGTGGGCAAAGTCCTGTGCAACGTGGTCTGATCCCACCGCTGCCTCCTGCTCTGGATGGGAGGTTGGACTTGAGACCTAGTTTGGTTTGCAAGTCCATGAGCTGGGTTTGTGAGTCTGTGGAGGCAGCGGCAGGAGACTGGGGAGATCAGCAGATGAGAATGGTCTTGGGTAGAAGGAGCGTGCAGGAGGGATGGAGGAAGGCTGGAGAAAGGACTGCCTGATGCTTGGTGGGAGGAAAGCCTGCTCTACCCCAGGGAGTCCTCAGTGCCTGGTCTGAGCCTGGAGGCGAGTTGGTCTTGGCAAGGACCTGCTTGGAGCACAAGGCTCTTGGAGCTGTTGGAGAAGAGCAGGACCAAACAGCCTGAGGAGCTGGACAAACTTGGATAAGAAACAAAGCCAATTTCTAGCGTTTCCTTCTGGATTCGGACTCATCCCAATGTGCTCTTCTGCCAGCTCCAATGGAGATGGGAGAGGGGAAATTAATGGAGCTGCTTGGAAAGCGTTTGTAAACGCTTTGGCCTCACACGGAGGGCTGCAGGGCAAGGGGCCAAGAGCAGCGTGGGGCAGGGGGGTCCCACACAGGGCATGCCCTGGTGCTGGGCGCCAAGCTGCTCGGGTGACAGGGGCCAGAGCTGCCTTCCGGGGGAAAAAGCAATGCGATGCTGACGTCAGCATTGGGAATGGAGCAGGGCATGAGGTTACGCCTACATTTCAGAGGTGGGAGGGTGTAAATCAGGGACCGTGTGGGGTGCACAGGGGAAGGAAGCTGGCTGGGCTGCCTCAACCCCTGGTGGGACCCACGTCTGTCGGTGATTCATGAGGGAACTGCTGGGTCTGGTCAAGCTGATTAAGTGTGCGCGGGAAGGCCATCAGGCACCTCAGCCAGCTGGCAGGGAGCAGCCCAGGGCCAAGCTCTCTCATCCCTGGACGGAGCAGCCGCATCCCCCATCCCTCGAGGATGGTCCCTGACCCTGCTCACCCCCATACACTTAGCTCGGCGCTAGCTGGCCTGGCTCAAAAGCATGCAAGGGAGTGTGCACACAATTTATCAGCACAGGCGGTGATGTTCCAGCAGTGCCACTGCAGCCCAAGCATTGCTTCAGGAGGACACTGTCGCTCCAGGGCCACTGCAGTAATAAATCAGGAGGTACCAACGCAAGAGACTTTTCTGAAGCTATAGGCGATCCCTGGTTTCATGGTTGAGCTGCTGAGAGACCGGGGGCTGCAGCTATGGAGGAACCAGCAGGGAAAGGGACAAACTGTATGGCCACCACAGTTTCTCTCTGCCCAAGAGCCGCTGCCACTACGTCACGAAGTTGAGAAATCACGTCTATGTGCTCTCCTCTTGCTCCTTTTATCCTCCCTTGCCCCTCATCCATGGACAGTTAGTCACCCAAAAAGCTCCTCTATCTGATCATGTCCCTGTGATCTTCTGGGATGCTTTAGTCCTCCTGACTAATGAGAAACAGTTGCCTCTCTCACCACAGTTCACAGTGAGGACATTCATGAGTGCTGTGGGTTCCCAGTGTCCCTTGGTCAGCACGGGGTCCCCAGTGCTCCTCTGGCAGCTCCCCTGGCTGGACAACCCATGCCTTTCACCCACATGCCTTTCAGGAACACGCTTATTTAAAAAAAAAAAAAAAAAAAAGAGGGGAATTGAAAGTACTTTTCCTGTTTCTTCATCCGATTGTGCTCCTTGGTTAAATTAATTAAACTGTTTGTCTCAAAATCTACCCTCCGTAAATCTGAGCAAAGTTTCTGGTTCAAGTGACCGGGTTTTGGTTCCAAGTTGTCCTATTTGTATTATTGGCAAAAGCTTCGGGCTGTCATGCCTGGAAGACTTCACACTGGGAACGGCCGGCCATGCCGAGAAGGCGATGGGATCTTCTCAAGCCGAGATGCCACAGATGGGACACCCAGCGGGCTCCCTGCACCTGGGACATCTGGATCCCTGCTCACCTTGTGCCCTGCCAAAATCCAGCCATGCTGAGCCTGAGCTTTGTGCTTTGCAGTAGTGCCAGCATTGCCCATTGCCTGCCTTCAGAACCACTCACTGGCAGGCAGAGGAGGCCCTGGCGTGGCTGCAAGCAGGGCCAAATGTCTGCAGCAATTTGAGCCTGATGTAAATCCCCCTAGCCTGGTGTTGTGCTGGCCCTGGGGAGGATGAGGGGGCTGGTGGCAGGGAGGGCAAGGAGAGGAGGACAGACCTCTCTATTCAACATGCCTGGAGCTGGACAGGCTTGCTCAGGTCCTTGCATTGCCCGGGAAATGGGCTGTGTGCTCTGCTCCTGCTCTGGTGTTGGCACATCAGCCATCCTGTGTCCCCAAAGCATGTGGGCATCAGGGCAGTGCAATTTAGACCACTGTCATGCTCTTGCAGGCAAACTGCCCAAGGAAATATCTTCCTCGCCTCAAAAGCAGCGATACTGGGGGACCTTCTCCACTACGCTGGGGGAAAACAGCATGTTTCAACCACAAGCCCCTCTTATGGGAGCATCTAGCTTCTCTCTCCTCCCCAGCTCACCCTCACGACCATCCCTTGGGACTCAGTGCTGAACGGCTGGGAAGGGTCATGTTTGTCAACTGTCCATCATATACTACAGTCCATCAGGACCCCCAGATGGCTGCACCCCCTTCTTTCCCCGTGCATTCACAGCGAGGCCAGCTGCAAGCTGCTTGCTTCATACAGCGGCAAACATGGGGCTACAGATGGGCTGGGGGTTCAAAGCGATCCCTCGAGCTTGTTAGTAGAGGGAGGACAACCTGTTTACTTTGACAGGGACAGCAGCTTGCTCGGTGGGTGGCTGCAGAAACCTCAGCACACAGCTGGACAGATGCAGGATGGCTTGTCTGTCATGTTGGCTTGGAGTCTCCTGGCCACAAGAGTTCGAAGGCTGCAAAATCTGGAGTCAATCTAGTAATGAACAGCTCCAGCCAGCAGCTACTGCCTGCAGCCACGGGGCAGCAGGACAACAGGGGACTCTGGCTGGGAGGACTGGGATGGAGGCTCCCCTGTGCCCTGGGCTGGCGGCTCAGCTCCACCCTGCCCTGCCGGGATGGTGGGCTCCGCGCTCCCTGAGGGGGTGAGTGTGTTAGTGTGCTCGGGAGGACGGAGGTGACAGCTGGGCAGACTTCTTGGGGGGACAGGGGACACTGGGACCCAGGCTCTGTGGTGAGAGGTGTTATGGCCATGAGTCCTTTCTGACAGCTCTGGGCACCTTTTCTCCAGCCTTGCTGCCTCCCTTACCTTCCGCTTTGAAGGACCTGTGCCCGGTGGCCCCGTGGTTTGCAATGTCCCTAAGCTGGTGGCTGGCTCCTGGCTGGGCTGGGTTAGCACTGAGCCCTTCTTGGGAATTCCCTGCACAGATGCCACGAGGTTTATTAGCCCATGTGCTTTTATGCAGGAGTGTGACTGCAAAAGCTGTTTGCAGAAACAGGCTGGAGCTGTTTGCAAACCTTCCAGGCTGGGTCTTTGCCTTAATCTTTGTGATTAGCTCAAATGGAAAGGAACAGCTGGGCAGCTGGGGAGCCTGGGAAGTGGGACAAACACATGTGAGATCCAAAGCTTCCCAGAAATTGCACTGTGTTGAGTTTAGTGCCGAGGGACTGGAAGGACAGCTTTTTATGGGGGCATCCTCAGAGTGGGAGAAGGGAGCGGGAAGTGTGTGGCGTGCCGGTGGCTTTGGCCAGCAGACGATCTGGCAGCCAGGGATGGGCAGGAGAGCCCTGGCTGTGCTGTGAGGGCAGAGGAAGGTGTGGGTGCCACATCTCCCTTTGTTTCTTGTTCCTCGGGGCTTCTGCTTACATGGTTTGATGTTTAAGGCTGGAGGAGACCACTGGGGTGCCCAGTCTTAGCCCTGTGCAGTGCAGACCACAGACGACCATGAGATTGCTCTGGGGCAGGGAGGCATTGCTGCCTGCGTGGAGACCCACGAGGGTTGCTGCCGATCCCCCGGTGGGTTTGGTGGGGGGCCCGGGCTGCAGGTCTTCTTTCTGCACCCAGCTGTTCTCGGGGAGCTTGGGGCCAGCACGCTGGGGTCTCTCACGGTCAAGGGACTGCGGCGGAGGTGGATGGACCCAGCATGTTATTTCAGGGAGGTCCTCAAAGGGACATTTGGAAGTACAATGTCAGATGAGCTGCGCCCACCCCAGAAGAGCTCTTCTAATGTCCTGCGTCACTCACTTTAGCATATATAAAATGCCTATTCCAGCAAAGCGTGCCGAGCACAGGCACGGGCCAAGTCTCGGGACAGCGGGGATTTCCAGAAGATTTAGAAGAAAATGTTATGCCAATATTTGACAGGGGTACAGGGGTGACCAGAAAGATGGTGCACGTGTCTGGGAAGACACTTAGCCCCTAGCACATACCTAAGCTGGAGGACGTCTCCGGCAATCGAAAGTTTTTAAATAAAATGGGATTTTTTCCTGAAAGCTGTATGTGACCCAGGAGATCCCAAGGCAGATAACATCAAGTGGGAAGGGAGAGCGGCTTGACCTCCAAGAGCTGCTTGGATGTTTGGAGCATTATCCTTATCTTTGCAGTGCTCTAGCCAAAGCGGCTGTGTGCGATCTCGGCTGGACGCACAGCTTGGGCTCGGCAGCCTGGAAATATGCTTAATCTTTTAATTCCCTGTGATACATGAGCAATTGTAAATTTCACAGGTTCCAGGAAGATCTGTTGTCCTGGGCAAAGAGGCTAATATCATAAGGACAGGAGATGAAAAGGCACTCAACAAGAGGCAGGGAGGAGATGGGGTTAGTGTGATGGGCCTGATGATGGGAGGTGGGGTTCCCCCGAGCAGAGGTTACTTACATGAGGGGCTGGAGCCATGCAGAGGTGCAAGGTCGACCGCCCAGCCTGGCTGTCCCAGCCTCCCCTTTTGGAGAGGAGAGTGTTTTGTGTGCTTTCCGTTGTAAACATGCTACCCAGCCTTTGCTTTTATGCTCCAAACCCTCTCCCCAAACCTGCTCAGACCAATCTTTATGTGTGCTAGTGCTGCCCTGGCACAGGGTGAGCCAGCCAGACGGGGACACACAACCTCCCCGGAGCAGCAGGGCCATTGCAGACAGGAGCAGAGGAAGATGGGGGGGTCCTGCACCCCAGGGGAGTTCAGGGCATCATGCCAGACTGTGGTGGGGCTGTGCTGAGGCTTGTGCCCTCGTTCCCTGCCCCTGAGTGCTGTCACTCCTCTGGCAAGGGGAGCTGTGGGGCTGGCGGGGTCTTACTGTTTGGAAGAGAAAATACAGATGGTGCTTCAGAGGAAATCCTGCTTTGTCAAAAAAGCACGTGGTGCCCCTTTCCTTGGTACCGGAGGCATCAGACAAATAGAGGGGGTGCCTGTGTGGGGTCTGAAGCCCCTTATCTGCAGCTCTGAACACTGCAGCACTGCCAGCATCACGGGTAACCATGCCCTCTGTCCATGCCCACCTGGGAAGCAGCAGGAGATGCTCTGAACTCTGCTCCCTGCCTCTCCTGCTCTGGATTTTAGCTCCAAGATTGGGTTTCCGTCTCTGGCCACAAAGCTTTGGCTGTTGGATCATGAAGGGATGCTACGTTGTGTGACGAGGAGGGGAGATGCTTTAGCCTTTGGTTTTCCAGGCTTGGTGCAAAGGTCCTTTCACTGGGCAGCTAGCATGCAGCTCCTGGGGGGAGCTGGGCTCTGGGCTTGCAGACCCCCGGCGGTCCTGCTCCCAGAGGTGGGAGCACAAGGTGAATACAAAGAGAGCAGGAACATCCCCAGAGCTTTCAGCACCGAAACGGCACACAATCCTCTGATGCTGTACATCTTCCCCCTCTCCCTCCAGCGAGGCTGTTGTTTTGCAATGCTGGCAACTCTCACAGAGACCTTCGGTACTGGAGCAGAGCCCTGCGCAGATGGGAATTAGGGCCATGGCCCTTGTGGTCTTCCTGGGGGTGCAAAATCCCCTTCCTGATTGCAACCACAGTCAATTACTGTTGGGATACATGGGGCATGATCTGGTCTGAATCTCATCTTGGCAGCCTTGAGCTCCTCCAGACCTCTGCAACATGTAGGGTCTGCTCTGCTGCCAAGGTGTCGGGACAGGACCCATCAGGGGAGGCAGAGATGGGACCTCAGGTCCTGAGATAGGGAGTTGGACCTTCAGAGCGCACACACTGCGGTGCCCCATGGGTGTGTGCAGAGCCGCCCAACAGCTGGGCCACCAGAGGTAGATCTGCTTTGAGTGCACAGGGATGTCCCTCTATCCAGTGTCTACATGCCACAACAGCCCTGGCTGCGTTAAGACCATCTTGTTGCCTCCATCGCCCTCTGCAAAGGGGAACGGGCCTCATGTGTCGCACTGAACTGGTCTCTAAGGGGAGGCAGAAGAGAAGAGGCACCCGCCAGAGTACAGGAAAAACAGTGTTTGGAACTGGGACTCTGCTTGACATGCCGCAGCCGGCTGGCGAGTATCTGAGCTCTTTGGTTCGGTGGGTGGCTGCAGGCGGTGTGCGATGGGCTGAGAGCAGTGCGAGGGGCTGGAAATTCCCTTTGGGGCTGGGGATCAGGCGAGACGGCTGTTTACAGCAAGGGAAGAGCTGCAGGGCCAGAAGCTGGGAGACCTCCCGGCAGCATCCGCCTGCCAAGGCTCTGGAGACGCATCACAAGGATGGAGACAGGACACACCAGCCCATCGGGACAGAGCAGCTCTGGGCTGTGGGAAGTACCAGATGGGCCAAGGCAGATTGCTCATTCATCTCCCCAGGTCAGAGAGGAAGGGTTTGGGCTCTTCTCCAGAAGAGATACCAGCTTCCTCACTGTTTTCCAGCCAAGATCCTTTTTCCAGGACAACTCGGTCTTGTGGAGTGAGAAGCAGCTCATGATTTGGGAGCACAGGGGGACCATGGACATTTGGGTCAGGTTCATCCTGAGCTCTGACCTGATGGCATCCCTGGAGCAGCCTGGGGCTGTCTGGGGCTTTGGAAATGCTCCACAGTCTCCACAAAGTGCCACCAGTTCTCCATCCCTGGGAAGGCCAGGGGTCCCTCCTGCCCATTGTAGGATTTCCTTGTGATGTATTGGGTGGAGGGTGTATCTGATGTTTCTTGTTTTGTGGAGTGTTCCTCACGGAAACTGGATGTTGTAGCCATGAGAGAGCTCATATCGCAGTTACTGTGGGGAACAAACTGTTGGCCATGGCCAACGAGTGACGGAGAACTGCTTACTGCTCTCTGGTCTGGCCCTGCAGCTTTGAGTCAGTAAATGTGCCCGGTGAATACTGTTGTGGGGCAAATCTGGTGGGACATTACGTGTTTAGGTGCCTGTGAAGGCTGCACACCAGTCTCCCGCCTCATTAGAGACATCTATTAAAACTTCCCCAGTGCTATAAGGGGAGGTTCTGGCTTAGATATGAGCCATATCCCTCCTCATCCTTTTTTCAAAGCCTTATCCTTTTTTTTTTTTTTCTGAAAGGCTGACTCCAGAACTGGATGGTGTCAGCAGTGGTCTGCTGATGTATGTGTGCACGAGGGTACATCAACTCCAATGCCCTGTTTGTGATTCCCTGGCATGTGTGCCAGCCACACATTTTATAAGTACAGGTTATTTTGGCTGCTGAAACTGTTAAGACTGGACAGCAGGGCTATCTGGGTTGTGCTGACAGAAGAGGAATTGACCTGATTGATTGATCATGACAGTGGGCTCAGTCGATGATAGCTCCTGGCCTGCTGTCAGACAGGATGAACATAACCATTGCTTCTGTCCTTCATGTCTATCAAAATAAAGCTCCCTGGCTGTTGTATTTTGGCCTCCGTGGCAGAAGGAGGTTGGCTCTTGCAGTTTGTGCTTGCAGTGGTCCCACCTGAGGCTTCCACAGCATCGTGGGCAGAGTTGGAGTGGGCTCGTGAAGCTCTAACCAGGGAGTAGAAAGGTGTTCATGCGGGATACAGCAGATGTACTGGTTTTGGCTGGGATAGAGTCCTTTTTGGCAACCAACGTGGTGCTCGAAGGGTTCAAGATAATGACAGATTTGATTGGAGTGTGCTAGACCGAATTTATAGCTGTTATAGCTGTTTAGCTACTAATTGGCAGGCTCCTGTGCTTGCCATGAGGCTTGCTTGCCTTATGGTATATTAGAGTCTAGAGCTGGTTAGTGGCTGCTTTTTGCTTTTGCTGCTTGCCATACTGCTTATTGTCTTACCCTGCCGTGCCCGCGAACATTTTGATAACAGGAATGGCGATGCACCTGGGCTGGCAGATGGCCAGGGCATTGCTGCTGTTCCTGTGCTGCTGTACTGGACACGCTGGAACTCCAGTGTGAACTCGAGTTGAAGGGACTGTGACCTGTGGATGAGTCCACGTGGGAGCAGGTGCACCCCAAGGTGTCTGTGGCTGTGGATATGTCCACGTTGCAGCAGGTACACATTGAAGTGTCTGTGGCCATGGATAAGTCCACGCCACAGCAGGTATACCCCTGAAGAGACTGTGGCCCATGGATAAGGCCACACTGGAGCAAGAACACTCCTAAGAGATTGCGGCCCACAGATAAGGCCATGCCAGAGCAGGTTCTCCCCTGAAGGGACTGTGGCCCATGGATAAGTCTACAGTGGAGCAGGGGCAAGGGGAGGGGTTAATTGCAATGTTAAACCCTATGGTCTGATCCATAGGGACCAGGGGTGGAGATTGTAATGGATATACCTTTACATTGTTGTAACCCATGATTTGAGTTGCATGTTGTAGGAATTCCTGTAGCAGGAACCACCTGAATCAGTGGAGGACAAGCCTCACAAGAGGCAGTGCAAGTGCAGCAGTGACCAGACCTGAGCTGGCTTTGATGCCCGATAACTCCACGCAACACACCACCTCTCCTGTCCTGAGTGACCACCATAACAGATGGATCCCAAAGTCATGTACTAAATGAACTCAATGGACATTTTGTGGACATTTTACAGGGGTGGCCAATAGGCTAAGGGACTGATATCTGTCTATAAATCAAAGGACAGGAAGATTGGGGGGAGGTGGTTAATAAGGATGTATCGGATGGTGTGGGACCTGAGTATGACATAAATGGCATCAAGGGGTGGAGATTGTACTGGTTTTGTCTAGGATAGAGGTAATTGTCTTCATAGTAGCTCGTGTGGTGCTGTGTTTTGGATTTGTGACCAAAACAGCGTTGATAACATAGGGATGTTTTAGTTATTGCTGAACAGTGTTTGCACAGGCTCAAGGCCTTTTCTGTAAGCTGGAGGTGCACGAGAAGTTGGGAGGGGACACAGCTGGGACAGCTGACCCCAACTGACCAAAGGGATATCCCATACCATATGGTGTTGTGCTCAGCAATAAAAGCTGGGGGAAAGAAGGAGGAGGGGGGACATTTGGAGTTACGGCGTTTGTCTTCCCAAGTAGCTGCTACACGTGATGAAGGTATTTACTTCATCAGCATGATGAAGGCTTTCCTGGAAGTGGTAAACACCTGTCTGCTGATGGGTAGGGAATTAATTCCTTATTTTGCTTTGCTTGTGCATGCAGCTTTTGCTTTACCTATTAAACTGTCTTTCATCTCAAGCCATGAGTTTTCTCACTTTTACCCTTCTGATTCTCTCTCCCATCCCACTTGAGGGGGAGTGAGCGAGCTGTAGGTTTAGCTGCTTACTGGGGTTAACCCACAACAGCAGATCAGCCTATTTTTAAGTTAAAGCTGTGCTACCCCTGGGTTGTAATGGGAAGGTGAAGCCACTGCTGTGAGTTGTTGGTGGGACACGTCCTGCCCAACTCAGCACTGAGCCTGAGTCTAATAACGCTCCGGAGAGAATGGGAAGAGATGGGAACAGGCAGAGAATGGTTTGTATCTGGAAACCCATGGGAAGATTCGGATCTGGCCTTGTCTCCCTGCCGAGTGGAGAGAGAAACCCAAGGAGCATGGGATAGACCACATCTGCCAGAGATGTGTCCTGAGGGGCTTCAGGGGCTGTGGCACTCATCTGAGTGATCCACTGTCCAGTGGGAGGTAGCTGTAGGTAACGCAGACAGCAGCATGGCCCGAGGATGCTCTCCCTGCCTATTGAGTAATGCCAACCATATCAACTGGTCTCGTAAACCTCTTTCTTGCCTCTGTAACCTTGCCTTGGTGCAGCCATGCGGGGTTTGCAATGCTGGCAACTGTCACAGGGACCTTCAGGTTTGGAGCGGAGCCCTGCACAGATGGAAATTTGGGCTGCAGCCCTCATGGTATTTTTGGGGGGAAAATTCCCCTTTGTGATTGCAACCACAGTCAGTCACTTCTGGGGGACATGGGACAGGGCCTGGGCTCAGCTTTGTCTTGGCAGCCCTGAGCTCCTCCAGATCTCTGCAACATGCATGGTCTGCTCTGCTGCCAAGGCGTTGGGATGGGACCTATCGGTGGGTACGGTGGTGTGTCTTCCCTTCTTCCTGATGCCTGAGCCAGGCACCCTCCAGGAGAGTCTTGCAAACTGTCTGGGCGACCTTCCCAGAGCTGCCGTTGCAGGGTCTGCAGGGCTTTGGCAGGCGGATGCTGCCGGGAGGTCTCCCGGCTTCTGGCCCTGCAGCTCTTCCCTTGCTGTAAACAGCCGTCTCGCCTGATCCGCAGCCCCAAAGGAATTTCCAGCCCCTCGCACTGCTCCCAGCCCATCGCACACTGCCTGCAGCCACCCACCGAACCAAAGAGCTCAGGTGCTTGCCAGCCGGCTGCGGCATGTCAAGCAGAGTCCCAGCTCCAAACACGCTTTTCCCCATGTTCAGGCCTGTGTCCCTTGCCTCCTCTTGGAGACACCAATTTGACGGCCAGGTCAGATGGCCAGTCTTGACTCCCCAGGTCTTTGGTGCACCTGGGTTAGTCCCTGCTCTGTGTGTGCCTGGGAGGAGGTTGCTCTGCATCATGCAGGTCTCCTTGGTGGCGCAGGGCGTTCCCTCTGCATTACTCCCGTTTGCCTGGGTGCCAAAATGAGCCTCAGGTCACTCCTCATGTCTCCAAGGGCTGGCCCCATGGTGGAGTCAGCTATTGCAGGGTTTTGATGGCTCCATCGCTCCGCCCTGCTGCTCCGAATTACTGTTAATTACAGTTAATGTTATATTTAGGTATGGAGTATATAACTTCTTCCTATCTTTTAACTATATCGGGGCGGGATGAGACCTGTCCATTGCGGAGCTGGGCTCCCGGAGCCCCCCGGCCGTTTCCGTCCCTTCCAGCAGCTGTTTCCTTTCCGTGCAGGCTGCTGGGAAGGGCTCGGCCGGCTGCTATTCGCGTGCCCTCCTGGCACTGGTGCTCCCTCTGATGCCAGGTCCCAATGCTTGTGGCCCATGAAGCTGGCAGGCAACGCGGGGGGTCTCTGCCTGGTGTCGGTGCCAGGCAGCTCCTAGCCCTGTGGGGCTTCACCTCCTTTCTCTTTTCTTTCTCTCTGCCTTTTGCATTTTCTACTGCTGCCTGGGCGTTGGGTGGCTGCTCTCCTGGTTGGGGTGGCCAGCTGAGCCATCACCAGGCACAGAGCCCCTCTCTGGTGTTTTCCAGTCTTGGCTGAAGCATATCCAGTTCCTAGTTTACGTATTGCTCTGATGTCTTCTGCAAACTCTCCAGAGCCTTCTCAATGTTTTGCTTCATTTCCCTTCGCCTGTCTTTAATTTCTCCATCTCCATTTCCCCCCTCCTGATGAACTTGCCACATGTGCCAGCTGCTGTTTGCTCTGGAGGCTGAATCCAGGATCTCCAGCCCATGGAGCTGAGCTCATGCCAGAAGCGTGGGGCAGAGCGGGCTGCTGGGCGGACGCCGGGCGTCTGCAGCACGACTCTGCCTGGTGTCAAGTACAAAGTCTGACGTCCCGAGGTGGAGAAGGAGCAGTTTCCTCTCCGACAACACTGAAGTGGCTTTTTTCTCAGCAGCTTCTCGAGTCTCTCTGAATTCACACGCCAGGACGATGCCTTTGCACGAAGCATACGCGTGTGCGCATCCCAGCCCGGACAGAGCCCAGCCAACTCACCCATTTCAAACTGCGCAGAGCTCCTGGCTCAGCTGGCCCACACGCCATGCCTTGTTTTGGGAGCTGCTGCTCGCTTTGCTGTAAGAGGATTTATGACTTGTTACATCTCCACTTTCAATGAACGCTGGGTTGGAGCCAGCAGTTTCCACTGAGTTTTATGCTGCCGTACGAGGAACCGTGGGATTTCTGGATGGAGGACTGATGTGCTTCTCGGTGGAAGAGGAGGGCTGGGCCTGTGGTTGGTGGAAGGGCTGAGGACTGGCTGAGAAGGGCACAGTTTTTGGGGGTTATGCAACCATCCGTTGAACCCTCTTCCCTGCGGCGTCTCCCACTCTCTGGCCTAGCATCTCTGCCAAGAGCAGGAGCCTCTCGCTGTGTCCCCTTTCCACCACAAACTTCGGCCACTCCATGGGGGTCTCCGCCATGCCATGGAGGGACAGGCTCTGAGCCATCACCCCTTTCAGCACTGAATATATTTCCCGGTGATGTAGTGCCAAATATGCACACTCACAACAGCCCGAGCCCAAAGGCTCCCCTGCGTTGGGTAATGCCTAGATGAGGAGGGCTGAGAGCTGAGAAACCCTGACCACGTGCTTTCCATGGGGAGACAAAACACAGATCCTGCCCAGTCCCTTGATTTTGGATCTGAGGGAACGCTACCAGGCAGCACCGCACGCCACGCAGAAGATGCTGTAGGAAGAGGGCATCTTTCCACGGCACAGGACCCGCTCGGGTCCCTCTCAGCTCGCTCACTATCCCCCTGCACATTTTCCAGCAGCGAGTCTGTCCTGCCCCAACGCGGCTGAGCCACTCTGCAGGCATGCTAGCAACCAAAGGGTTAACTCCTTGCACCCACACCCAGCTGGGAAACCAAATTTCCACCTGGGGTGTACAGAGGGGGGGGGGGGCAAACTTCTCCTGACCGAAGACCCTCTCCAAGCCCAGCCGGCTCCAGCGCCTGTGTGCGGGGAGGGGACTCCCGGGGAGCCGGCTTCCCTGCCCTTCCCAGCACGTTGTGCTCATCCTGCTCTTCCCATCAGCCTTGCCGAACGCCGGGGGACGGCGTGGCAGCCAGCGGGGAGCCTGCCCGGCTCGTGTGCCGCTAGCTTCCAGCAATTCTTTCCTGCTTCCGAGGACAGTTTCTCTATATGGCTTTTCTATACGGTGTGCCTGGCAGGCAGCCTGCTCCCCTTCCCAGCCATGGGGGTTTTCCACACTGGGCTTTGAAAACTACCTCTGCACTGGGTCCTGGGAATCGGGCCTCTGCAGGAAGGAATTTGCTGGTCAGCGGGTTGAGCTGAGCTGTGCGACCCTGTTCCTGTTAGCAGTGACTTTAACTTGGAGGCAGCATCCAGAAGGATTTGGAAATTCCCAGTCCCCCTGGTTGGCTCCCCTCGATGCCTTCGGTCCGTGCATGTACCCGAGGAGCCTCTGCTCCCAGCCCGAGCCACCTGGGGAGCAGACCCTGCTGTCTAGTTAAGCGGGACAGAGCTGGGGCTTTTGCAGGGCTGAAGGGCAGCCCAGGGCTGGGTGAGTGGAGGGCTGAGGGGTCAGGAGAGAGGACCTCCTGGCATTACGGGGTGAGATGCCAGGAAACTAATGCTGGAAGCCAGGGAAGTAATTTGTAGGTGAACCCCAGGCTCTGGTGCTGGGGTGCTGGGTGCAAACATGGAAACCATTTGGGACAGAGGCTTGAATGAGTCCCTCCAAGCTGCCACAGTGGTTTCACTGCCTGGGAAAGGCTCACAAGCAAGGTGGTTTGGTGACCTTTGCTATGGTCCCACTGTTTTTGCACACTCGGTGTGCGGGGACAGTGTAGTGTCTGCCTAGGACACCCTCCCCTCTTCCTGCAGTCTGGGGGTCCCTCCACCACAGGGATGCACAGAGGGCTGGAGCTGAGGTGCCCAAGCATGGGGTAGCTGGAGGCACCATTGCACGAAGCCCTGTTGCAAAGGCTCTGTACAGTGTCTGACACAGACCCTGGGGCCAAAAAGTGGTTCCCTGTAGCTGAGACACCGTAGAGGGGCACCCTGCCTGGTTATGTCCCCCTCCCTGTGTCTGCCTCCATCCTGCACCTCTGAGCTCTGGGAAAAGGCTGGTGGCTGCAGGAGCCCAAGCTGGTAAGAAATGGGTTTATGTGGGTGCATGCAAGAAATTGCACCTGGCCAGAGCGGCTGCTGGAGGCTGCTGGTGTTGGAGAGCCCTAAAAAGCCTTGCTTCCACCCTCCACCCCTGGCAGCTCCTCTGTATTCCAAAAGTTCAGTCTGCCTTGCGACCCCCTGCAAACAGGGATGCTCACCCCTCTCATTGCCAGAAGCTCCCTGCTTTCTCCCTGAGCTGAGGGGACAGGTGACGGAGCAAGGCACTTGGAGAGGAAGGAGTGAAAGGAGGGCTCTGAGGGAAGGGAGGCAGCAGGGAAGATGGGGCACAGACCCCCAGGCCAGTTTGCATGGGCCTGCTGCTCAGGCATGCAGGTGCATCTGCATTGCTCAGCCAGAGCAATGGGCAAGTACCCCTGCCCTTAGTTTGTTCCCTCCTGGGTCCTCTCCAACCACCTTCCCTGGAAGGATTGGAGTGAGGGTCTGCTCAGCTGGCTGCTTTCTTCAGGGTGCAAATCACAGCAACCAGAGAATTGCCAAAGACTGATGCTTGTGAAGGGAACCTGTGCCCTGACCCTACTCAGCAGCTCAGACCGTGTTTGTGGCTGGCCTCTGGCCAGAGGATGCTGCTGCGGTATCTTGAAAACACGCAGAGAGCCAGGGACTTTCCAGGCGCCTGCTGCCGCGGCTGGGACTGGGCAAGGAAGGGATCTGGCTCCGCGCTGGGACCGCAGAGCTCTCCTGGGCTCCTTTGGGAGCAGAGGGAGCCCTGGGCTGGACTGGTCTGTGCTGGGGGCAACCTGTGACATGTCTCCCCTCCCTCCATATCACTTGTCCTGATACCACATAGGCTCTGGGAGAGACTTGACCAGGGTGGATGGCTATGGCATCAGTGCTCCTCCAGCTTCTCCAGCACAGGGACAGTGTTCAAGCCATGCCAGGGGTGGGGGTTCATCCAGGTGCTCAGCACCTGGGCACTGCTGCCTGGAGAGATTGCACAGGTAAGGGCTGGAAAGGCAATAAGTGCCAGCATGGCTCTCCTTTTCCTGCCCTGTCCTGATGCCACTGGTGCTTGGGGTTGGAGGATGGGTGCCAGCACATAGGATGCCTCCACAGACCAGTTCCCCATGCTGCCAAGCACCCTGGGGAGATGCATGCACAGGCGACCGCTGCTGCCCATGGCCTGTGCCTGCCGCATGCCCCAGGGGTTGCTGCCCGAGGGCACACCAACCTTGGTGGTGCACGAGTGTGTGGGGAGCTGCCTCCCCCCATCTGGGCGCTGGGCACACAGGCACCCCCCAGCACGGGAGCTCCCTTTCTCTTCGGCATGGGTGATGGAGGAAGCCCCAGGAGTGCCGCCCTGGATCCCAAGCTGCCCCAGGCACCCAACTTGTCCCCGAGGAAGGCAGCAAGCTGCTGCAGCTTGCCGGTCTCCTTGCCCAAGAGAGGGCTGCAAGGCAGTTGTTGGTGAGCCCCCCTGCCATGACTCCAGCATTGCCCCCTCCCTGCTGAGGGAGGCAAGAGTGTGGGCATCTTATCGCAGCTCTGCTTTCTACAGCAGCCGGGACTTTGGTCACCCCCTGGGTTACTCATTGCCTTTGATAACTCTTTATGAGGGTCCTTATCAGGAACCGGTGAAAAGTCCTGGGGCTGCACTCCAGGTTGCAGGCAGTGGGGCCTGGGAAGGGGCTTGGCCCCCACTGGCATCGGCTAGACTCCATCGGGGCCCTGCATCCCATCGGGGCTCCCAGGACACAGCTGACATGGGCAGCAGGACCGGGCTGGCCGAGGACCTGGAGGGTAGGGCGGGCAAAGAGGGGCTGTGAGCAGTGGGGTGGTGAAGCTGGGGATGGGATGGCAAAGGGGGCTCCTTGCTGGTGGGGGCTGCCCAGGGGGGCTGGAGAGATGCCAGGGCCTGGCTTTTCTCAGGGGGGCTCTGGGGCAGGGCAAGAGGCAGTGGCACGGGATGCATCAAGGGAAATTCCAATTAAATAGTGGGGAAAATGTTTTCAACATGAGAGCATTTCAAGCACTGGAACAGGTTGCCCAAAGCGGTTGTGAAACCTCCATCCTTGGTCTCTTCCAGACCATGCCCTGGTGATCGTATGAAAATGTGGAGATCTCTGGCCATCCCCTCCTCAGAGCAGGTCTGGTGTTACACTGGGTTGCTCAGGACTTGGTCCAGCCACATGGCCATCTCTTTGGGTGGCTTTTGCCACCACAGGGGTGCACTGTGGGCTCCTGTTCAGCTCCCCCGGGTCCACTTCTGCATAGCCCCCATCTTGCCAGTCATGCCCAACCTGTCCAGCTGCACAGGGTCATGCCATCGTGCTCGTGGGACTTCGCATCTTGTCAGTGTTAAACCTCAGGAGGTTCCCGTCAGCCCATTCCTCCAGCTGGTCGAGGTCCTTCCTCATCCTCGGCTCCCCACAATTTGCTATCAGCACCAACGTATGGTGGGCTGTGCTATCTCCCCTAGTCCCATTTGCAGTCTGGCCCTTGCACATCCCAGCCCTACAGATGTGTTCAGCTGTTTGGTGAGATCCCCGAGGCAGCCAGACAGGGATGGGGGCTCAGGGGTCTGGGATGTGGGGTCACCCTGAGCCCCTTCTCACCTCTGTGGGGTGGGTGGCTGGGCTCGGGAGAAAAGCATGAGGTGGGGAGCAAAACAGATTGACTCCTTGGTTTCCCTAATGGCTTGGCCACCCGCCAGGGTCCCTGCCTGGGGAACAGACAGGCAAGCAGCAACACCCGACCCTCTGAGAGCAGGTAACGGCAGGTTGCAAGACTAGGTAGGAAACCGGAGCCCACAAACTCATCTAGCCGTGATAGGGGCCATGTCTCCAGCGTGCCCCACACCTGGCACCCCCCACCATGATGGGCAGCTGGGAACAAGACAGGACGCATCTGTAAAGGGGGACTTGCAGCTTACAGGAATCCCCCACCCTCCCGCTTCTCCATCACCCAGCCCTCGGCCGGCTGGTGGGCTGCCTGCCAGGCTGGCCGAAAATGAAAACAAAGCGTCCGGAGATAAATAGAAGCAGCCTCGGCACAAGGCAGCAGTGTGCGTCCTGCTCCCCAGCCTTGCCCAGCTCAGCACCCGCGGCACCCGCCATGGCTCTGCGCCTCCTCCTGCTGCTGGTCCTGCTGGCTGCTACCCTCCTCACTGCCCAGGCTCAAGGTGAGGGGCGCGAAGCCCTCCTGCCCGCCTGCGGGTGGGATGGGGCAGGGGATATGGGTGCTCGGCGGGGTCTGCGCGGAGTGCTGTGTGCTGCGGTTGCAGTGCACAGGGGGTGTTTGCGGTGCATTTGGGTGCGTGCGTGGCTGCAGGTGTGGGGTTTGCAGTGCAGTTGTGTGTAGGGGGGGGTGTGTGTGTGTGCACGTCTGGTTGGTGTGTGGTGCTGGCTTGCAGTGCTTGCTTGGCTTGGGAGTGTGTGTGTGTGCACGTGGCTGGTGGGGCAGCGGCATCCCAAGCTGAAAAGTGCGGGCAGAAGAACAAGGTTCAGTGCCTTTGCAAGGAGCTCGTCTCTGCCTCAGTTTCCCCTCTGCTGGCAGTGAAATTGGTGTGACATATCCCCGCGGCAGGGTCCGACCTGCAACTGGGCACTGGGGTTGAGAGCTCCCACCCTCACGTGCTGCCCCAGCATCTCTCCCACGAATGAGACCAAGCAAGCCCTGTGCTGTCAGCCGGCCATGCTGTGCTCCCCCGGGGCTGGGAAGGTGCCCTGGCTCGGTGAGGGTCTGAAATCCCATGTTCCCTGCTTGTTCCCAGGCATTGGCAGCTCGGTCTCGGACTGCTGCCTGAAGCACAGCCGGAGAGCCATCCCCAGCAGCTGGGTGAAGTCCTACAGCATCCAGGGACCTGAGTCGGGATGTGTGCTGCATGCTGTCGTGTAAGTACCCCGCTGCGGTTGGGACCATCCGGAGCAGTTTGGCTCCAGCCAAACCCTCCCTCTCCATGTCCTCCCCCTGCCCGCCCCCAGCAAACCTTTCTGCCTGCACCCCAGGTTTACCACCAAGAAGAACAAGAAAATCTGCGCCTCTCCCACCGACCCCGCTGTCCAGAAACTGATGCAGAACCTGGACAAGAAGGTCAAGAATGACAAGAAGGACAAGAAGAAGGGACAGTCCCCACGTCCCAGGGGCAGACCCAAGCGGCAGAGGCGGCAGCGGGTCTAAGTCAGGCCTGAAGAGGTAGGTGGGGGGGAGCGGGGGCCAGCAGGGTGATGGGGTGAGGGTGCTGCCCCCCATCCCAGATCCTTCCCCGAGGAAGGGTGGGTGTCTGGCTCCTGGGGCCGAGCCCGGGAGGGCTGCCAGAGCCGTGGCTGGAGACCAGACGTGCTTAGAGCATGGCTCCTTCGTGGTCTGTGCTTGCCTTAAAATCAGATTTCTTTCTGCAGCCATTGGGACAAGGCAATCCTTGGGGACAGGCAAGACACATCACGCAGGGCAATGGCCCCCCGGCTGGGGTGGGTGCTCTCGCTGAGACCCTCTCCACCTCACCCCCCTCTTCTTGCCTTCCTTAGGACGGATGCCTTCCCCACCGATGACCGACCCACTGCCTGGCAATGGACATCCACAGACCACCCACCCGCCTGCTGGCCCCGGGGCGAGGACGGGGCTGGCTGAGGGGGCTGCCCTCTGCTCCACAGCCCCCTCGGCACTGCCGTGCCTGCTGCAGAGATCCCCCCAGCCGGGACCCCCTCCACCGGCTGGGTGCTCTCGGCGGCGGGGGGCACCCAGGTCCTCGCTCGCCCCACAGCTACGGCAGCGGGGACCTGGACCCGCATGGGAGCTGAGCTGCAGCCCCAAGGGGAAAGCAGGCAGCCTTCCCACCAGAGGGGATTTTTGTAGCCTGGCAGGATGGCAGCTTTTCCTGTGACTTTTTTGGAGGGTTTTATACATTGGTATTTATATTTAAAGACTGTGCTTTCATTCAGTCTTCCTGGAAGGCTCTGCTTCTGGCTCCTTGTGCTTCACAGAGTACCCTTTATGCTGCAGGCTGGCTTTTCTGGAAGATTACTCTTATTTTTCTACCAAATAAATGATGGCTGCATTTCATTTCCCTCTCACCTCTTTGCTCCTTTTTGGCTTGCAGGGCTTTGGGGTGCCAGGCAGGTCCTATGTCCCCATGGTCCTGCCTGGGCTGCTTGCTGGGCGCTTCCTTGCAGGGCAATTAATAGTGGCTGAGATGGAGAGTTTGGGGACAGTGGGGGTGACAGTGTGGCTGTATGTCTGGGCTGTTCTAGGCTTCCCCTTTGGCTTTTATAGTGTGCTGTTGCAGTGTAGTTTGTAGGAAGATAGTCAGGACCTGTCCCTTTGATTTTTTATTTTTTTTAGGTACAAAACTGCAATGAAATCAGAACAACTTGTTCGTTTTAGTGGAATTTTACCCTTTTATCTCCCTTGGTTTTGCTGTTGTCAGAGATTCAGACATTATTAAGCCAAATGCTTTGTTTCCTGAAAAAAAAAAGAAACTCTCATATACTTTCTTCCCAAGTCTGAAAAGCCCACATAGTGAAAACGGCACATGAGACTGTGCAGGTAGGGGAATAGAAGACTTTGCAAAATTCATTGCAGACATGCTGCAGCCGTTTGAGAGCAGCTCTATCCCAAACCTTCAGTAAAATGAGAAGTCACTAACCTGAGGACACCGTAAGGTGAGACTGCAAGTAGAGGGGGGACAGACCTCTGGGACAGGGCTGGTGGGGAAACGGCATCTCCCCTGTGCTTGCAAACCACCTCCAGCATGCTGAGAAGGAGCAAGGGAGCTTGAAAGGCTGTGCCGCAGCTGTAGTGCTATTATCTGCTTGCAGAGTGTTCAGACGTGGACTTTGGTCAGTAAAGGTCTAGTAAGTCATATAATCGCAATAATAGGATTTGCGGGGCTTAACAGTATCAGCAAAGGCTGTGTGTTGGCTGGAGTAAAGTTTGTAGCTGAGTGTTTCTATCAAGCACATTTATCTGGCTAGATTGCTTATTAGGTGGGCATTTAGGTCTACTATTTTAAGGCTGTGTAAAGAAACTGTGAAGTCCAAGATACCAGCCCTGAGTATGGGACGGGTGCTGAGCTGGCTCCGTGCTGCCCTCTCCTCCGCGTGGGAGCACACGGCCATCTGCCAGATTGGCTTTTGGACAGGATGTGAGGCAATAAAATATATCCTTTACAACCAAACTCACTTCTTCTGGCTGTTGTGATGGGCTTCGGTGGGGCGGGAGGGGCTGCATGGGGGGCTGCTCTCCTGCCCCACACACTGTCATCTCCCCGGTCCTGGCTTTTACAGCCACCCTGGGCGCTGTGTCCCTGGGGTACAGGGGCTGGGAGCTGCTGGCACAGGAGAGGAGGACTGTGCATGTCCCCTCTCCTGCAGCTGTGTTGGCCAGCAAGGTGAAGCCATCCTGTTTGCTCATCCATCCCCACCAAGGGGTTCTGAGATGCCAGCAGACACGGGGGCACAAAGCAGTTTTGTACGTGGTGTCTTTTGCTCATGGCGGAGCTTTTCCCTCCGACTCTGACCCTCTCCAGACAAGCACTGCTTGCTCAAAGCAGGGGCTCTGTGCTCCCGGCTGCTTTGGGAAAACAATATTAAACGAAGTTATTAATGAGTCTGTGCTCTGGCCTGCGCTTTGCTGGGAGCCTGGGAACTGACACCCGCACACTGCGAGTCAGCCGGGGCTGCTGTGGGAGGGTAGAGGCAGCCCTGGGTCTGCTGGGGACACACTGCATCCAGCCCTGCAAGGCTGGCCCTGCCTTCTGCAGGACTCCTTTGTTGTGCTGGTCACAGTGTCAGGGGATTGTGAAATGATTGCAAAACCCCCGTAGAAACAAGGCCCAGCCGAATATGTCTGCAACCACAAACAGCAAAGCACGAGCAGATGGCAGGAGCGAGCCAGCATGTGAAATGTACCCTGGTGTCTCTGTGGCTGCAGAAGTGAACACTGTACAGGTGTTTTTTTCCCTTCAGAGGGTAGGTGGGCATTAGGCTAAAACAGGTTAAGAATACGTGCCCATGAGGGTGCTCTAATTTACCCTAAAATTTACCCTAAATCAGGACTTGTGGAAGAGCACCTGAGTTTGTTCCATGCTCAGGCACAGATACCTGCTCAGGAAGGCACACGTGAGCGTGGATACAGATGCACAAATGCAGCCCCACGTGTGCCTGCGCCTGCACGCGCATGGGCATTTGCACACCACTTCCAGCTTTACTGCAGAATGCTGCTTTTAAAGAAAATAAGGTGTCAGGGTTAGCGGGAGCCTCTTGCTGGTGAGGCAGGTGGCCGCAGTGCTGCCGCTGTGAGATGGCACCAGGGAAACACCTCCGAGGAGACTCCCTGCGAGAGGCTGAACGGAGAGGTGACGGGCTGGGATCTGGAGTGTGCAGCAGGGCCCAAAACCCCTTCCCCACAGAGGAGCTGAATCCACAGACCTCAGCTGAGACAAGCAATGTAAAGAAGATGCTCTAAGCTGATGCCACAGTGAAGCAGCAGAGGAGGATTCACACAGTCGTACCCCTGGGCAGGGCAAACCCCCTGCTTCACCCCACGTGCAAAGACAAGGCAGTGTCGATGCGGCGTGTACCAGGGCAGTGGGTGTGCAAGGGCTGTACAAGCGCCGCTGGCCATTCTGCAGAGAAGGCAAGAAAGTTGCAGCTGTGTCAGGCAAAGCACAAAGTTAGGAGAGCTCGGCCACCCTGGAGCAGAAAGGCTCCAGTGACAGCAGAAAGTAGCCAGACAAGACAGAAACCACAGAGTGCAGCCAAGAAAAGGGAAGTCTTGAACCTGGGCCAAATGATTAGTTCAAGTCGTTAGCTGGCGCAGACAGTGCTCCAGGCTTGTGCCGGCAGCGGAGCGTGCTGGGCTGCAGTGCTGGGCTGAACTCCGTCGAGGCTCACCTGGAGGCACACACGCCGGCTCCGTCCCTCCGCCCCGCACCATTCCCGAGAAGCTGGAGCCAGCTATGCTGCAGCAGCCCCGCGGGTGCCAAGGGCTGTTTCTGGGGCTGCGTGGGTGCTAGAGGGGCTGCGGTTTCCAGCTGAAGCTTCAAGGTGTTTTTTGGTGCTCTCTCCACCAACACTGCGCCTCCTGGGGTCTGCCATGGTCTTGAGAACCAAGAGGAGGTGCAGAAGCGGCTGGTGGGCGATAAGGACTCCCATCCTTCCTGCCCCAAGTATTTCCCAGTCCCAGCCATCCCTTGGCACCCATCCTGTCCTAGAGGTCCCCAGCCCAGAGCCTCCTCTCAACACTTTCTTCACCTACATGTAGCTCCCAAGTGCCCTCCTTCCCCTGTCCTCCATTTTGCTGGCTGGAGCCCCTCGGCTTTGGTGTGTCCTCATGCTGACGGTCCTCCTTCTGCTTGCCCAGACCCCCACATCCCTCCGCTTGCCTCCCATCCTCCTGGGGATTGCAGACCTGCTCCTGGGCTGCAGCTCTCCAAGGGGTGGTGGAAGAGCATCTGCTCTTCTCTGAGGATGTCTTGCAGCAGGGCCAGCATGAACCATGTCCCAGAGCTGCACCAGACCAAGAACCCCACAGCCTCCTCTGCCTGGTGTCAGTCTCAGAGCCAATAGAGCAGTGAAAGAGAGCAGCTTTCAGGGCTTTTGGTCCATCCTATGTGCTTTTACATCTCTCCAGAGGTGAGTTTGGGGTGCAGCCTCACTGGGCATCCTTCCTGCCAAGCCACATGGGAGATGACAAGGAAATTGCTGAGGGGCTGCTTTTTGCACAGGTCTCCAAGCTGTTCCCCAGACATCCCCTCCTGAAACCCCTGAAGAGGTTGCAGAGAGGAGGACAGACGGCATGACAGCAGGGAGCCAGGGCTGCGGGCATCCCACCTGGCCACTGCCATCTCGGTGCCATCACACCAAGTCTGAGGACATTTGCAGGAAGCACCCGGCTGGGAAACCGCGCAGCCCAAAGATGGTGCTGAGGGACACGTGTGTTGCAGGGACCCCGGGAGATGGGTGCTCACCTCGGGGGTGGTCGAACGGGACCCAGCTGAAGGGTCTTGGCTCTGCTGCCCATTGCCTACGGTGACCTCAACATCAATGGCACTGAAGGCAATGAGCGTTAAGGACAGATGGGCTCTAACAGAGCAGGAATTGGCACCTTCTGCATCCCTCTTAGCCAGATCTTCAGGACCATCTTTGCTCCCTCTGGGCAAAGTCATGGCTTGCTCTTTTTTTTTCCTTAACTCCATTTAAATCAGATTGACCAGATTCCCTCAGCTAGAGGAGAACCAGTGGGGCCCTGAGCCCCGTGGGCTGGCGGTGGCCCCAGTCCCTGTGCCACACCAGGACTGGGACTGCAATGGGAGCAATGCGGGAGGCTCCCTTGTGCCGGGAGATGCAAGGGAAATTGAAACAGCTGCAATGCCTGCCCAGTATTTCCCAATGAGGTAAATACAGCCAGGCCAGATCCTGCCCCAGGGACTGGCTGTGCCTGGAATTTGCTGAAATTCCCCCATTGCCCTTTCCAGCTCCGTAGCTTGGAGGTGGAAAGCAGAGCACTGCAAGGCACCCCGGGGAGCGCACCGGAGCCCATGAGCCCAGTGGGGAGCAGCCGCCCCGGGGGCTCCCGCAGCTGGCAGATCTCCGGGAGGGTGGCAGCATGCCTGGTGCTCCCCGAGGAGAGCCCGGGGATGGAAGTGATGCCCACACAGCCCATTTACATTTTGATGGGTTGGATTTCCCATGGGGATCCCCCCCATGCACGGTTTCCACTTTAATTAACAACTGCATTATTGAGGCTTCTGCAGGGGTGAGTGCTGAGGGATGCTTTGCACTGCCTGTGGTGTCCTTAGGGCTGGAGCTCCAGCACTCCCAAATTGCTCTGGATGAGGCTTAAATGGGTCAGCGCACATGATGCTCTCCCCTCTTCACAAATCATGCTAGATCCCCTGCCCGTTCCCTGCCTGCTTGTGCCTCTGAAGAGCCTGGACCCCGAAACACCCCCTCTTCCCCATCTGCGCCGTCTCTTCTGGTCCCCAAGGCTCAGCCCTGCGAGGGGGATGGGACGACCTCCCTGCATGCCACAGGGATGCACTTCAGAGATGACCACTCTCTTCTTAGAAATCCCACTGACCCCAGTGGAGGGGGGGAAAAACCCGTCACATTCCCCTTTCACAACGCGAGCGGAAAGCCCCTTTCCTCACACTCCGATGCCCCTCCTGGGGAGCAGAGGCGACTGAAGCAGCCGTGCTTTCACCCACTTGGCACCCAGACAGCTGCTGGGAGGAAGCAGAGCCTCTCTTTCCTGCCGCTGTGTCGGCAGGGACTGCGGGCAGCGGGAGGGCAGGGGGTCCCCTGCAGCCAGAGGCGGTTAAGGGGTTTATCCCCAGAAGGATATATTCCCAACACTGGACATGCTGCTTTCAGTGCGTGGCCAGCCGGGAGCCAGCAGCGGGTGGGAGCCCCTTGTGCCAGGAAAGTGGCAGGGGATTCCCCTGCTTGCCGTGGGGACCAGGTCCCCAGCAGTGCCTGGAGGGGAGTCCCACAGGACGGGACCCCAGCACCTCCCTGCACACCTTGCCAGTCCTTGGGCATGCTTTGGTAGCTGCCAAACCCACCGAACGTGCAAGGAGGCAAGGGTTTGCCGTCAGGTAGCACCTCCAGCATCCCTCACCGGTGGGTCAGGACTCTTGTTTTTGGGGGCACCTCTTTGCAGGGGGCTTCGTACTGTCAGTCCAGACCCCGGGGAGGAGCTGGCTCTGGTTAGGAGCGGCTGTACCTGGAGGCCTGGCCACCAGCATCAGCAGCCAGGAGTCATCGTCTTCCCTGCTGCAACTTCTCTTCGGAAGTGCCTCAGGGAGATCAAGTGGAGACCAGGTCCCAGAGCCAGTCTGCATCCCCAAGCCCACAGGGAGGCTGGGGCTGATGACTGACACTAATCCTCTGCCACCTAAATTCCCCTTCTGCCAGCCAAGATTTCTCTTCAATAGCTTGTGAGTGCTAGAAGAAGGCAGGTGCTGACTGAAGTTAAGCTGGCACATCCTGTTTATACCGCTCATCCTGCCCACCCACCCCTGCCTAACCCCTTTGGCACAGTGCCGGCTTGCCCAGGGCACAGGAGCGGCCGGAGGTGATGCTCTCCTGATGGAGGAGACCATGCCATGCACGAGGCTGGTGCTAGTGCCAGCACAGCGAGGGAGCACTTTGGCTGGTGGCATGGCTGGAGTCTCCTCTTGCTTCTTACCGTGGAGCTGGGAAGGGGCAGAGCTCGCTATCGCCTGCTGTTGAGAGGAGCAGAGGGACCTACTGAGGTCCCCGGGTCCCAGTCCTGTGTCTTGTCCCCAGGGAAATATTTGTCCCTGTGGAAGGGCTGTGGAGCACTCTCTGCTAAGGTGCCAGGCCAGGCCGAAGCTGGAGCAAGGGAGAGGGTGGAGGGATGGAGATCTTGCTCCAGGATTTGTTCATCCTTGTGGGGAAATATTTTTCCTACTATCAAAGGGAATTTCCCTGGGTGCAACTGGTGCCATTGCCTCTCATCCTGTCCATGGGCCCCTCCAAGAAGAGTCCGGCTCTGGCATCTCTCCAAACCCCTACACGGCAGCTGCTGACAGCAGTGAGACCCCTTCACCGTCCCTTCCCCATCCAGCACAACCTCACTGCTCTCAGCATCCCACATGACACATATCAGGGCTGAGGCAGGCTGGTTAAGGGACATCACTGCAGGTGGCCCTGGCATGGTGGTGAGTCACCATCCCAAGGGAAAACAGCCCCCATCCCCATGCTCGTGTTAGGGTTTGCAGTGGGAGCGCTGATTTTCGCTCCCTGGCACCCCGTGCCGCGCACACAGGCTCCATGGGGGATTTCTGCTCTTGTGCCAAGAAAACCCGTTTCCAGGAAACTCTGTAGCTGCCTTTGGCCATGATGCCATTTGCTGGGACACCTGTAAACCAGGTTGTCTTTTGGCACGTGGGATCGCTGCCCTGGAGCAGAGCATGCTGGCTGGGCTCCCCTCCACCAGCTTCGGATGTGCCTTCCACACAGGCAATGGGGAGGGCAGGGGGAGCCAGCCAGGGTCCTGCGACCAGATGGGGGGGCTCAGAGGGAGCCAGGCATCACGCCAGTACTGGTATATACCCCAAAAATGGGGTTCACGCAAGTTCTCCCCCCCAGCATCAGTGGGTTGAGCCTATGCAGTATCTAATGGGAACGTCCCAGAGATGTCTTGGAGGAGGGACTGGGAAGTGTATGGGATGAGACCCCCCCGTGCTTGCCCAGGGCCCTGGGGTGCTTTCGCAGGGTGAAGGCACCCTGGAGCTGCTCTGGCCCTGACCAGCAGCCCCTGTGGCCCAGGTGCTGGCAGCGGAGAGGGCAGGAGGGTGTTTGGCTCTGGGACTGCAGAGCAGCTGGCTACAGGGAAAGCAGCTGGGATATTCGGGAACTAGTCAAAGATAAAAATTCAGCCTGTGGCAAGACTTGTTGCAACTTCCCACCCCTCTTCTTCAAAAGAAAGTGAAAGCCACAGGCTGGAAGGATAAATAGGCAGTGGGGGCACCAGCAGCAGACTGCAGGGAAGCTGTGCAGAGCTCACCTCTCCTGCCCGGAGCACAATCGCCTCCAGCTCGTCCTCTGCCAGACTCAGCAGCAAAATGCAGCGGCTGCATCTTCTCTGCCTCAGTCTCCTGGTGCTGGGACATATCCTGCATGGTAAGAGGGAACCTCTCAGGCTGCCTTTCTTGCGGAAGGGAGAGGATCCAGTTTCTTGCTCTCTTTTACATTTCCAGCTGACTTTAGAGGGACCCATGGCTGGGGCTCTATTGCAGCCCTCCTGCGTCTTCTGCTTGTAACCTGTGCCAGAGGGACTCTGTCCTGCCCAAAGTCCAGGCACGAGCCTGCAGGACACTGGGGCTGGAAAGCTGTGCTTGGGTAAGGCCATGGAGCAATCCTGCCTCCCAGTGCCCTAGCCCAGCTTGTGCACACTGGTCTGGGATCGCCTTGGTCCCATTCTCCCCAGCACACTAGGAGAGCATCCCTGGCACTCTTTGGTGTGGGGCAGCCTGGGGGCAAGTGGCAGGGCTGGGAGCGGGAGGGAAGGCGTGTGTTAGGGCAGAGCCTATGTTTGAGGGGCTGCTGGTGTTGCACACCGGGTTTGCACAGGTCACAGCTGTCTGGGTGGGTGACACCAGGTCCTCTGCTCTGCTATGGGGAGCTGGGGAGTCCAGAAACCTTGTGGTGTTGTGCCACACCTTGCTGCCTGAGGTTACAGGCATCCCTGGGCACTGCCAGCCTTGATAAGCATTAACAGTGAATACAGCATTTGCTTGGAGGGCAACCAGAGCTTCCCTACCCCGCAGTGAAGTGCTGTGTCCCTCAGCTGTCACAGGATTGATCGGTGCAGGGTGGGCTGGTGATGGGGTAGCTGCAAAACCTATGACTGCTTCAGCAAATAAAGCTGAAGTCATTCCCAGCCCCTCGGGAATGGGTGTCTGTATTGCAGCATCCTGAAGCCAGGTAAAGACCCCCGTCCTGCCTTGCTTACTGCTGGTGCTGGCCCTGGGGGTGCGGGAGGGACCCAGGCACATAGAAGGGTTGCCCTCCGCCAATCTGCTGTTTCTCACCTCCTTTGCTTTCTGTCGGAAGGAGGCAAAGGGCTCCCGGGGCCAGGGTGCGGGAGCAATAAATCTTGTGCCTGCGTGTGCAGCCAGGGCAGTGTGCGAGGGCATCGCCGGTGGCACCATCCTGCCCAGCTCCACCGGAGAGGCCCCGCAGCCCCTTCAGCCTCTGGGGAGGCTGGGTGAAGGCGCAGCCAACCCAGGGAGAGCATCCTCAGCCTGCATGGTGTGTTCCTCTTCCAGTGCATGGCGGGAACAACGTCCTCGACTGCTGCCTGCGGACGAGCGAGATACCCATCCCGCGGCGGATAGTGCAGGATTACCGGCTCCAGCTGGTGCAGGATGGCTGCGACATCCCAGCTGCTGTGTAAGAGCCCCAGGGTGGTGATGGTTGAGGGACAAGAGCCCCAGGCTCGTGATGGCCAAGGGACAAGAGCCCCAGGCTGGTGATGGCCAAGGGATGGACCCTGCGAGCAGGCAGGGAGGGAGGCTGAGCAGGGTGGAGGAGGGATGTTGAGCTGACTTTGCCGGTGAGGGAATAGGGAGGGTTGTGGAAGAGACCCTGAAGATCAAAGGCTCAATCAGAGCAGGACCTGCTGGGAGTGGAAAACTTGGGACAAAAGTCAGGGAAGAAAGTCATCTGAAGGTAGAGATGGAGGAGGGCAGTGAGGGAGGCAGAGGGTGAGAGCTTGAGCTGTGCTTGAGCATCCCCAGGGTGTCCTGCTCACCTCATCTTGGGTTTTTTCCCCATGTGCCTGGCAGGTTCATCACCACAAAGGGCAAGCGCCTCTGTGCCCCCCTCCAAGCCCCATGGGTGCTTCGCCTCCAAGAGAAGCTGGATGCCAGCAGTGGCAGGAAGGTAAGAGCCGTCCCTGTTCTCAGCCATGAATGGGGGCAGCCCGGGGGGGTGGGTTTACCCACCACCACACAGGCTTTTCCCAGTGTGACTGGGCTGCTGGGAAGAGCGGGGACATGGTCTACTGAGGCATGGATACTTTGTCTCCGTCTCCATCCCTCCTCCCTCTAACTGGGACCAGTCTGGCTCCTCTACAATCCCTCTTCCACCCCAAATAAATGCAGCCCTGGGGCTGTTGCCCAGCCAGTGTCACCCTGGGCTGAGACGGACGGGTGCCACAGCACATGGCACTGGGAGCAAACTCCTCCCCACTTCTGCCCTGCAAGCTTGGAGGTTGCAACTTGTGCATCTTCACGGGGAGGGCTTGCAATGAATTTGGTGGGTGTTTTGCAAGCCCTGCCAGGTTCCCGCTTCACCACCATGGCTTGGCCAGGGGAGATCACCCCTTTGTGACCACCCTGACCATGGGGAAGGGACTCTGGGGAGTGTCCTGCCCTGAGGATCACACTCATCACAGCTGGGTTTTTCACTTTCCCAGGCCAAACCCCAGGGCAAGTAGGCTCTGAAGAATCCCGTGGCTGGCCCCAGCACCTGGAGTGGGGCCAGCTCCCAGCTGTGAATCTGAAGCTAATGGAGCCAACCTGCTTCCACCTCCAGCCGCAAGGCCAACCCTCCTCGGGACTCGTGCCAGTGCGTGGGGCTGGGCAGAGCCCTGCCTGCCCTCTCTTCTTCCTTCTGTCTCCGGTGTGGCCCAGCAACCTGCGTCAGGCTGAGCCGGAGGCTGCTGGACCAAACACTCCGCTGCCTTCGCAGCCTGGAAGCTGGTTGATGGACTGTTCTGCGAGACAAGTTTGGGGGGTCTCAGCCTTCCCTTCAGTGCAGCAGCTGTGACCTCCAGCACTAGTCTGATGCCTTTGGTTTCCATCGTCTGCTCCAAGCCTGAGTCCTTCTGCATCCCTGGGAAGGGCTGCCAGGACGGGAAAGTGTGGGGATGGAGGGGAGGGATGGAGATGTCCTCCCTGGCCATGCACTGTGCTGTTCCCTTGATGAGCACAACCTAGATGCCCTCGGGCAGAGCGTGGCTGATGTGGTTCCTCTATCATGCCCTGACTTCCCTGCACCGTTTCCCCTCCCGCCCTTCCTTGCACGGGTAGAAATAGAGCCAGTAATGTGGTGGCGGCAGAGCAGGCAGCGATGTTGCCCTCAGCCCCTGCTCTCCTCAGGGACATTGCCCCCCTTCTCAGTCCCCCAGCCTGCCACCGCATTCAAACCCTGCCCCACACTCCTGCCTGGGCAGGGATGCACAAGCAGTGTTTGCACTGCTCTCAGGTATTTGCTGCTAGATCTGTTTGATGCAACAATTATGGATATAAGTTGCTTCTTTTCTCTCTTTTTTATTGTGCTGTGATTTTGTTAAATAAAAAGAAAAGCCAGCGAGTAGTTGACCTGCCTCATGTTTGAGCCTGAAGGCCAGCAGGGAGCGTGGGGTGTGCAGCCAGCGCTGCCTGTGATGCTGCAGTGACAAGGGGGCTGTGCTGGGGTGCCAGGCGGGGGAAAGGGACTTTCATAGGGGTGAAGGAGATGTTCTACAGCAGCTGGGCTGCAAGTCTTTCCTGGGAGTCTCTCAGCACCATGGCAAGGCGGGTGCCCTGCTCTGCGCTGCTTGGCCAGGCTGCCGGCGCGGGTCCCCAGGGAGTTGTATTGCAGAGATGGGTTGGGAGGGAGCATGCCAGTATTGCACCATCCAGCCCAAACCGCTTCAGTCCCACCGGCGCAGCTGCTGGGCTGGAGCCTCCCAGCTCTCAGCTCCCATGAGACATGGATGAAGAGCTGCAGGAACAGGAGCTTTTTCCTTGCGGTGAAGGGAAACTGAGGCACAGTGTGGCCGATCAGGTCTGCCGATTGCCCTGGCAGTTCGGTGCTTGCTAGCAGCTGGGGTGCAGGCGAGGAGAAAGAGCTTTTGGGGAAATGGAGGCAGGTGAGGACACCTGCTCCTGGGCACATCCATGGATAAGGCATAGAGGGCAGCCCACCAGCTCCTGCCCCTCATCACCGATGAGCTGGGTGTCCTTGGTCATTTTCCTCCTGAGCCTTGGGTCTCCTGGGTCTGTGTACTGGCACTACAGTCTTGCTGCCCCAAAATGGCCTTATGTCCCGTTGGGAACTTCCCTTTTGCCCAGGCCATGCGATGTTTGAACAAAGCTGCTCCATTCAGCTGAAGCGTGGGCTGAACGTGCACAGGTGGGATATGCATGGCCAACAGCCAGGCACCATGCTCTCCTCCCAAAGACCACGGTGTCATACCTGACTGCCCTCATTGTTAAATTATTTACACTGTCCCTGGCCTGGTTTTGGTGCCAGCCAGCAAGCCTGGGCACAGGCTGGGAGCGAGACGGCCCGGGGACTGTTCCTGAACGGAGGGAAGATGTGGCCACCAGCCCCTCCAGAGGATGGCATCCATGATGGTGCAGAGGCTGGGCTGTCCAAGCCAGGGGATGTCCAGGCACCTGATGGCTTTTGCTGAGACCTGTTGAATACAAGCTTAGCCGTGGCCCTTTTCCTCCCCTTGTCTGCTGGCTCCCTTGGTTGGTGGCCAGGGTTTCTTTTTCAGGTATTCCCTCCTTTGGGGTCCTCCTCCCTGGTATCTGTGCACATGCAATACCCTGGGCTCGGCTGTCTCTTGGCGAGACTTTCCCAGAGCACCAGCTCTGTCCCAGCTCATTAACTACAGTGACAGCCCAGCAATACAATACCGAGGAGGAGGAGGAAGAGGAGGAAGGCTAGTATGGGAAGAGAGGCCAAGACAAACAGTGTGAGTGGGAAAGGAGGATAACTGGTGTTTGCTTGGGCGGAAGCCTTCCTGCCGCTCGCTCGGTGACCCGCGAGGGGCTGCAGCTGGGGAGAGGGAGGATGCTCGGCGTGGATCTGCACCAGGGCTGAGCTGCTGCAGCTGGTGCGGGTCCCTGTGCAGGGCAGGGGCTGCAGGAGGGGCTTAACCTGGGGTGGATCATGTTCATCCTTGGCTGGAGGCTACCCTGACAAGGAGCACTGTGTCCTGGCCCAGTTGCTTGGGAAGCTGAGGGAGAAGGGGCTTGCACCGATCTCTTGGATGTTGGAAGCAGGTTTATCTATTTCCATTAGAGTTTGAGGGATGACTTGGGCAACCTGCCTGTAAGACTGTGGCTGCAAAGCCCGTGGCTCCTATCTCTTCTGGGAGCAGTAAACACTCCCTCCTCAGAGCAATGAAGCCGTTCATCACAGATCCCTGCCAGGTCCTGGTCTTCCGTGGCTCTCGAGGGGGTGGTGATCCAGCTCTCGCAGAAGGCTGCCCTTACCCCCCAGTGAAGGACAGGAGGAAATGTTGTCCTTGGCCAGGTACATGGTCCTGGCTGGCTGTCCCTCCTCCAGCCCTGCAGCAGCTGTCCCTACTCCAGAGTTCGACTCTTGGAAATCTGTCAAAAACCAGCAGGGCCCAGTACTTTGTAAACTACGGAGTGAGTTTTTCTAATACAAAATGTCAATGATCTCTTTAGAGGGAAGCAGCCACTTTCCTTAGCGAAAGCAGCTAGTCACTGCCATGTCAAAAACCTCAAGTCCCAGCGAAGAGCTAGTTTCAGTAAAAAATGTTCCAAGTCCTCCTGTTTTTCTCTCCCCAACCATGTTTTTCCTGCTCTTTGCCTACCCTCACTGCATCCTCAGGGGCTGGGGGGGCAGGATCAGGATCCATTGCAGTATGATGCAGACATGCTCTCAGTACGTCTGGGCCTATGATGTGCAGGGATCACTTTGGTGTGAGGTGTTCTGGAGTATCGGTTGAATCGCCTGCAGTTCTTTATCCACACCTGGGACCTGTATTTCACATGTTGTGGAATAATAAGATATTAGAACTGAAAAGCTTTCCTAGGGAGCTGACAAAACAGCTGCTCTCTTGGTGACTGTGCACAAAGCCAGGAAAGAAAGACAAGGCTGCATCTATGCAAGCAAATTGAGCATGCTTTGAGTTGTTCTCTGGCTGCCAGGTCTCATAGCCGGGATCATGAGAGCGTTCCTGTCTCTCCCAGGCATGGTGAAAGCTGTCTCGGATGCTTCCCAGGCTGCATTCATTCAAGGGGCACAAGACACAGCAGGCAGCATCTGCTACAGTCTCAGGGTCTGACCTGGCTTGGGCATTCCCAGACAGGAGGTAGGATTGAAGGTCCATAGCAAAAACACCCGTCTGCTTCTCTGCAGCAAAAGCGGACACCAAAAGGAAATGCTATGCTGGTCTCACTTGGTGCTGTAATACCCTTCCAGGGGCTTTACTGGAACTGGTTTTGTACCTTGCCTCCAAAGAGATGGTGTACGGGGGCTTTTTCTGTCACCAGCATCCCCCATGTGTTGCACATGTTGCTCCTGGAGCGACTGGGGAGGAACCGGCTGCACCCTCCCCGCATGCACTCACAGGCAAGGTGAGCAGCACTGTGGGGGCTAAAAGCTGTTCCTCCTCCCGCAGCCCTCACACGGCCTCTTCACATCGCTCCCTGGTGCAGAGGAGTCCACGGGAGCTGTGAACATGCCCCGGGCATGTTTGCCAGTGCAAGGGCCAGTTGACCGCCGTGCTGGTGGTCTCCTCTGCTTGGTGCCAGGGCAAGGCGCTGCTGTCCATGGGCACAGCTCCCTCGGCACCAGTGCTGGACCCAGCTGGCAGGGGCTCAGGGACCTGCCCAGGTTTTTGTGGGGAGATGGGACATGTGGACAGTTGGGAAGGGTGGGAAGCCAGGTGAGGAAAAGCCCCTTTAATCTGATCCCGTTGTGCTGTTTGCTCTTGCCTAAACAGTAACGTGTGTGGGTGATGGACAGCATCCAGTCCAGGCCCCTGCTTGCTCCCCTCTCATTCCCAGCATGTCATCACCGGTGCTGCTTGTCTGGACACTTCCTGCTGAGATTTGTCCTGTGGGAAGATGCCAGCACCCTTGGCCAGGCTGTGGGGCTCCATGCAGGAGCTGGTGACATCCCTGCCGCCCTCCTGCCGCAGCTGAACTCTCCCTGGTGGTATCGCCCAGCCTGCACCTCCGTGGTCTGGCATCTTGGGTCTGATCCCCAGGACTGGAGCATGGGACCAGGGTGCCTTTCCTGGCCCGGGTCCCTGGAGTCAAACTGAGCCCAGAGGTTTTCTGATATGGGGACCCTTGTGACCACGCAGGGCTCAGCTCTGTGCTTTTACAAGTTGCAGGTACTGTGCTTTTACAAGTTGCAGGTACGACAGCTCATTGCAGTGCAGGCTCAGCCACGAGCCAGGCGCACCGTTGCCCAGATCCCAGGGCTCAGAGCGCCCTTTGGAAAGGGAGGAGGGACCCATCCTCTCTGCCCTCAGATGCACCCATCTTCTCTTTATACACAGTAGCAGTAAAAACTGGAGACTGAAGAGAAAATCAGGACAAAGCAAATAGGAGACTTGTCCTGCTGCCAGAAGTCTCTGGAAAGTACCTTCCCCATTACCCATCCCTCCCAATGAACTGGTAGGCAGTGATGGGAGGCTTAGTGCCATTTCTGTGGCACTCACCACCTCTGCCTCCTGTTTTCCTGCTTAGCTGTGCCTCTGGGTAAGGTTTTCTCTGCTCCCCATGGTGTGCCCCCTGGCCAGGAGGCTGGGGGGAACCTGCCCTCCCTTCTTTTCTCAATTGCTCTGCAACCACAGCAAAGTGGCATGGCTGCATGGCAAAACAGAGCTGGGTCTGTAGGAGACTGAGGTGGAGGTAGGACCACCCGGCTCAGACTGCAGGGATGGGGCTTGGAGGGGACTAATGAAGATCTGGGAGCTCCCTTAGCTCTGCTTGGGAGCAGAGGGGAGGGACAACCATGGGGCAAGAACTGGGCAAGGACAGCAGCAAAGAAGAGAAGATTTTGGAGCTTCTCATGAATTTGGGAAATTGATGTGAAGCCCGAGGCTGGCTGGGATGCATTAAACCCGTAAGTGTGACAAACCTTTCCTTTTCCGGGGTGGAAAGGGAAAGCCAGAAGATTGCTAGCAGTAAGGCAGACTCAGAGGCTCTTCCTATGATCCTTGTTTAGCTCTATCAAGTGCAAACCTCTAACTTTGGGGTCTCCCTTTCCCTCTGTCTGCTTGGCCCCGTGCTGCCCAGTTTCTGCCCAGTTTCCTTGGACCCTTCTGCCCGAGGCTTTACCTGAGTGGTGGCTATTCTGTGCCTGTCTAGAGGGATTTGGCAGCTGTGTTGTGTCACTGCAGATGTGCCAGGTGTGGTATGGCTGCTTGGCATGGGAGGTTCACCCTCTCAGCCTTCGGAGTGCCTCCTCCACAAACACATCTCACTCTTCTCCACTTTCCCACAGAAAGGATTTTCTTTCTTGCAGATGTTTTGGCTGGGAAAACCCCTCCTCTGCTGGGATGTGCACTGATTGTCCCCACGCTGCAAGCACACAACTGTGTTTACATACATGTTCCTTAATCTTGTTTAAATTATCAAGCCATGCCTTTCTACTGTCTCTGGGGGGATGATGCTTCAGAAAAGCAGCATTTATTATCAGGAGTCTTGTGAGCTGCTGAGGTGGTCTTTGGTGAAGAAATCAAGTGCTTTTCTTGAAAGATCCTGCAACTCGTAGTTTCCCACCTTTTATTTAGTTGACGTGGCTTTTGGAAAGGCACCAGTCAGCATTTACAGTGATGGATGATAGCCACTGTATTGCAAAGAACAAAAGCAGAAGTGTCCAGGATACACTACAGCTACAGATTAGCCCTCTTCTCACAGTGCTTGGTTTCATTTCCCAGTTACTGCGCAATGCTCCAGAATCCTCCTCTGCCCCTGCTGAGGCCATCTACCCCAGGGAATTCCCAGTGTCGGAGCCTGCAGGGCTGTGGGTTTCATTGCCTGCCTGGGGCAAAAGCAGGGCTGAAGTCCTCCGGGTTGATCCCTGCTCTTTCTGAAGGCTGTGTCTGTGCTGCGCAGTAGCTCTTTGCTGAGCCTGTGGGATTTGGTTGGCTTGGGCAGGGCAGCAGGTCCTGGAGATGCTGGCACTCAGCTCTGCACTTCTCACTTAGGGGAGGGAGGCTCTGCCCTGTTTGCATTGCATTGCCCCATATCTCAGCACAGACACTAAGAGCAGTAGATACTTTGCAGTAGATACATGACAGGGAATGGTGGGAGGGAAGCTCTCTCTGTGTTGGCCTGGTTTCAAGCTAAACTGCTTGCTATCCCTGCTGCTAGCAAATCCAATGCAGGTGGATTGTTGCAAAAATTAGCATGTCCTGGCATGCTCGTGCGCTGTAGAACCGGTGTTTAAAACTGTGTTACTGCAGACTAAAGCAAAAAATCACCACAAAGAGCCATTTGTGAGTCAGCCTCATACCAAGAGGTGCTCAGATCTCCAGCCCAACTTGGCAGCTGGTGCAGTGGTAATGGGAGAAATAGGGGCTGCATTGCAGCTGTTAGGATGAGGACAAGGGGGTACATGTCCTGCAAGTTGCTGCCGCGGCATCCAGGCGCTGTCCCCTTCCCTCCTGGCAGGGACAACTGTTTTAATTTATCTCTGAGCTTTGTTCAGTGAGGATTTTGGGCATCACTCATGGGTGGTCCTGTAATGCAAGAGTTATTTAAATCAGTCTCGGTGGGAGAGGAGGTCCTGGATGGGACAACTGGGCTCTGGAAAAGTGTGCACCCACTTGGGAGGGTTGTGGAGGACAACAGTGAGTTTGGTCAGTGGTCTGGATGACCTGGCCTCCAAGCACAGTCTGAAGGAGCTTGGCTTTACCCTGCTTCCAGGAACAGATAAGATGGTCTCCAAGTGCACCGAGGGATACTGTGAAGAGAAAGTGAAAAAAGTACTCTCTGAGTTTACATCTGATAGGTCAAGAAACCACAGGGGTCCCTGGGGTCAAGCTTTAGGGGGAAGTTCCATTTAGCAGGAAGAGGCAGCTGAAGAAATGCCACATCTCCACTGCTGGAAACGTTTACAGTTAGACCAGTGCCTGTTGGAAAGCTGTAAGTAGTGCTGGCCCTGGCTCAGCACAGGAAGGATTAGATGACCTGGGGCAGTCCTTCCTAATCCTTTTTTCCCCTGATGTTCTTGCCTATCAGGGTTCCTAGTGGGTGAGGTGGGCTTCCTCTGCCTTATGCTGTTCCTCTGAGGGTTGCATGAAGTTATGGGGACCATGACCTTGGGAATCTCTCTAGAAGGTGGAGGTGGGACGATGGAGTCACATTCTGAAGTCCCCAATCATTTGTTGCGTGCTTGATGTGAGGCTGCCCATGGCCAGAAGAAACCCTTGTCCCCGGGTGCAAATCCAGGAACTGACCCAGTGCCCATGCGATGAAGGTGCCTTGGGAGCATGGGGAGAGCTTGGCAAGCCGGGCCGAAGGAAGCAGATCTTGTGTGGCATCCATGAGCCCCCTTTGAAGTGGAGCAGGCTGTGCAGACGCTAATAGTAGAGTGTGAACCATCAGCGGTGAAAAACAACGTCCTTGCTGTCACCATCTGGGCCACCGGCTAGCGTGCTCCTGGCAGGGGCCTTGGCAGCCTTGGCTGTGTTGCGCCGGCATAATTTGAGTTTGAGTTTGAGAAAAAAAGAAAGCAACCCAAAGAGAGACAAGAAAAGAGCTCTTCAGGGCGAACGTGAAGCCAAAGAGTTTAGCATCAAATGCCTTTTGAAAGCAGCTGTGGAGCCTTGCTCCGAGATAAATAAAGGCTGGTTTGAAGCTGGAGAGCTAGCTGGCAGGACGCACTGTTCCCATCTTGCCAAACGCTTCCCGGACCACCTGTCCTTGCAGGGCTGGGTTCCCTGCAGAGCTGCCACGGTGCTGCACGCTCCGGCGGAGTGGCTGGGTGTATCGCCAGGATCCTGATACTCAGCCCGGGCTTGGAGAAAAGGCAGGGCTCAGGGTGTCGTGGGGAGGTGGAAGCCCTCGAGGGGTCCTTTCTCTCTCTGGAGAGCTCAGAGAGCTGGGGACCTTTCCACCTGGTGGTTTATCCTCACCCTTGTGAGGTTTTGAGGATTTTTGAGTGGGAGGCAGCCGTGAGAGTTTGCCTGGCAGGAGGTGTGCACTGCCTGGCCCCCTGGGTAGTACCAAATGGAGGCTGTGGTTTTGGGTTGGTGCAAGGTCTGAAGCATCTGAGTCAAGGGAGTTTTAACCAAAGTGGGCCCTAAAGTGTCTGTGCTCAGTGCTTTAACAGAATGAGGAGGTGCTTGAGCAGAAAACATCTGGAACAAGATCAGAAGCCAGACACGCTCCTAAACAAAGGAGATACATGGCCTTGGAGGAGAAAACAGACATGTAAATGGAGACGGAGGGGGCCAACAGCAGGTTGGGTTTCTCTGGATCTCATTTGTCTTCCTTGTGCTGCAACTGTCTAAAGTAAATGCTGGGGGGCTGTGGTGTGCCAGAACACGCCAGGGCCATTCATCATGGGCTGTGCTGGCAGTTGGGACAAGTCCGTGATGAGCAGAAGCTTCCAGCTATCCAGACGGGCTCTGCCTCATTTGCATCATCAGTTTTGAGGCTGCAGCCTTTCCTGTACTGCATACAGGCAAATGCAGGGAGAGAACAATTTCTTTCAGCAGGGCATTAACCCCTGCAAATGTGACCCTGCGGTGCTTTTCTACAAGGGCTCTGGCTGGGCTTCAGGAGGGTCATTGCTCTTTCTGCTCCCAGAACCCCTTCGGCTCAGTCCGGGAAGGAATTCCTCCTGGTCTGGATCTCACTCCTCATAGGGTATTTCTGGTTGTACTCACACAAGCCTTCTGGGTCAGTACTTTCCAGTCTGAACAGTCCCGATCTGCTCAGCATTGCTGCTTCTCTTCCAGAAGCTGCTCTCCTGTTCTGGACAGTGTGTGTGAAGATGGAGGGCAGGTAGTTCTGCAATGATTTGATATGGATCTGCTACAAAGGGCTTTCTGTGAAAGCCAGGAGATTGAGTCTGGGTACAGCTCTGGTGTGAAGAGTGTCTGCAGCCCTGTGCCACACTTGGGTGGGCCATCAAGGACAGCACGGTTAAAGAGTCAAATGTAGAAATTCCCAAGTGAGCCTTTTTCTCGGCTGCTTGCAAAGGGAGCTGGAGGAGGCCACGGTGGCTGGGTCTTTGGGGGCTTCCCCATGGAGCACAGGGGTCTGTGCTGCCCCAGAGGCAGCATCTTCCTTCCCAGCCTTCCTGTGGGATACTTCTGTCCAAGGATTTCCAGGCAGAGGATGACCAGGGCCAGGAAAAAGCCATCAAAGAGAGTAAAGCTGGAGCCTGCGGGGGCAGAGCTGCCAAGAGTGCAAAGGCAGCACAGGGCAGGGAAGCTGGGGAAGTCTTTGAAGCAAATAAGATGTACCAGGCTGGTATTCCTACCAGGGCACAGCAGCAAAGAGTGGAAAGTCCCTGGCGGGCTCTTCTGTGTCTGATAAGACAGGCTGGCTCCATGCCCTGCCAAGGAAGGACTTACTTGTGGATCCTTTTTTACAGGAAACGGAGGGGAGAGTCGTGAGGATAGCAGTCAGAAGCATGGGAAAAGAAAGGCAGCCAGATCCTTCTTTCAGGCAGCTCCAAGCACAGCCGCGGTGTTAGCCAGGCCCCTGAACTGCACGGGAAAGCTGTTGGGAGGTCCTGGGCAGCAGGTCCAGGACTTCTCATCTGCAGGCTGGGAGTATAACACTGAAGCCTGCTAAGCCCCTGAGCTCCCCTCCTCTCTGCTAATGCTACCACAGTCCCCTTAGAAGTGCACTGCCCCCCCTGGAAGCTCTGAAGGTCTTTTAAAGCCTTCTCCTGCTTCAGGGAGGCTGACCGAGGAACCCCCTTCAATTTTGGTTAGAAACACCCTCCTCGCAGCCCACTGCAGTGCTGCTGGGGCCAACCCAGCTGCTCCTGTGCTAATGTTGTGCCTAGACCTGACACAAGCTGTGTCCATCCCTGAAATGATCAGGTTGCAAGTTTAAAGCAAACTGGAGAGCCCTTTTCACACCCTCTGTAGATAAGTCATGGAAACCCACAGTGCAGGGTACTGGAGGGGCGTAACCAGGGGCTGGGCAAATCCATCACGGGTGGGTGCACATGGGTCCCATGCAACCTCCACATGGGGAAACTCCTGCACTAGTGACTCCTGGGTGCTGGGAGGGGGTGGCAGGGAAGGATGACTCTGGTTTGCTCTGTTTCTTGTGCTTTTTCTTATGTATGTAGTAGTGGTCTCAGCTGGAGAGAGAGCCAGAGTGATACAGCCTCTGTCCTGGCCCAGCACTGCTGTTCTTGGACTGTCTCCTCTGCCCTTTGCACTGCTAAATTTCACCCGGTATCTATTACATCCACTTATTCTTGTAAAATATATTGCTGCTCCTCTGAATCATCAGCGAGTGTCATTAACCTGCTCCCACCTTTCGTGTCGATGTCCCTTGACCAGCCCCACAGGGTCCTGGGGTGGCTCGCCGATGGACCGAGCCCCGTAGTTGCTGCCCTTTCCAAACACCCTGCTTGTTGCAACCACCCCTCACCGCCCCCAGCAAGGCCGGGATAAGGGGTACTAGCAGAGGCTCTTCCCTGCCCTTCATCCCCAGGAGGTCTTCACCTACCCAGCGTTTCTCACATCCTGAGGAAGCGGCTGCAGACGGAGGAGCCGTGAGCGCTGTCCAGGAGGGAGCGTGCCGGTCCTTTGACCTCCCGTCCTGCGGGAGCAAGAGCTCTCCTGGCTCCCTGCCCTGGCCTAGCAATGCTTAACCGAATGTCCCTGCCTCCCTGAAAAATCCCGGTCAGCAGAAAAAGGCAGCCACCTGCCGGGAAGGAGAAGGAAGGCACCGCCGAGCCTCTTCTTGTCTTTGTTCGGGCAGGCAAAGTCCAAGGCTAGCTGTCACGCAGACCGGCCATGGCTCTGTGCCAGCACATCCCGGACACCCACAAGAACTGGCAGCAGAGAAAAACAAGAAGGAGAGGACTTTGCCTGAGGGTATCCAGGGGAGCCCAGGGCTCAGGACACGATGCATGAGGTTGGGCAGTCTTTTTGTGTGCTCCCTGTGCTGTTCTCTGCTCACCGCGATGGGCCCCTCCAGCCCCTTACAGCAGAGAAACGGTTAGGTCCAGGCTGCCCAGGGAGGTTGGTGGGGGACTGGTGTGGTATGGCGTTTTGTGAGCAGCCCGGACCACATTTGGTGCTGACTGTGGAGTGAAAAACTTCTGATGGGTCACTCCAACGCATTTTAAGTATTATGTGGTTTGGTTGTTGCTTATGTTTTGGGTTTTTTTAAATTTAAAAAGAGAGTGATTTCTGGGGCAGGGATGCTTGGGGTGAATATGGCAAGCCTCAGAGATGGGCAAAAAGTAAGGGGCTGCTCTGAGACATGCCTGCCCTCCATCTAAATCTCTTGCGGCTGCTGTTGCTGCATCCCAAACACCATTTCTGGAGGGGCAAGAGGGTTTGTGGTCATTTTGTGGAAAGACACCCCTTGTCACCAGCTCATCCCACGGTGGAGGAGCAGTCCTAGCAGAGCAGATTGCCACCTGCCTGTGTTGGAGAGCTTATCAGGCAGATGTGGCTGCAGCTCTGAGCCCGGGGAGCACCTGGGTTGTGGGGCAATGACCCTGCAGAGCTCTGCTCTGCAGTGACAATGGACTCGTCCTTCTGCTGTGGCCCTGCCATGGTCTCTGTCTGTCACTTGCTGTCCCTCTCCTCCTTCCCCATGTAATGGAGTGACAGACCAACTCTTCCACTCACTGCCTGCCTGGTCTATTTAGATGAGATTGTAAAGTCTTCAGGGTCCAGTATAGGTCTGAGTCTCTGGACACCACCTCTAAGAGTCATGGTTCTTGCGTGACGTGGGTGGGCACACATGGCTGGCACGTCCCTGCGGTCTGAGTGCTGATGCTCCTTGCAGTGTGCAGGAAACCCAAGCCATGGTGCTGAGTGCTGGCACTGGCCATGGCAAATGCTTCAGCACTCTCTTTCCCTCTCTACTGTCCTAAAATCCCAGGAGAAGACGGCCACACTCCTCCAGGCCAGGGGAGCCTTGCTTTGGTCACGTAACGCTTGTCTTTGCTGGAGCCACTATCATCTCAAAGACTCTGTGATGTGCTGGGATGGGTCCACAAGTCTTGCTGCTTGCAGCTCCCTTCTCACACAAACACAGAGCAAGGAGAAAGCATCTCCCAAACCTCCATCAGCACCAGCAGTGCTTGCAGGGAGGCAGAGGGAGCTGAGCATGTGAGACCTCCACACATGCCCTGCTGCTCATGGTAAAAGAGCTTGCACAGCATAGCGCGAGCATGGGAGGAAGCCAAAATCTCCATCCTGGTGGGTCTCTGCTAGTCTTTTTTAACCTCCCATGCTGGTACATGTAAGCTTGCATCAGTTCAGAGATGACATCACATCAGTGCTCCGGACACATTCCGTAGCGCCATTCCCTGGGTTCGTCCCTGCTGACACCCTGAAAATATACCTCACCCTCCTAGCATGCCTGGCCGGTTGTCACTAGGTTGTGCATGACACTGAAAGCCACCTGGTTTACAGCCAGGTATGGGTCAAGGCTAGCCTGCTCAGCCTGCAGCAAGTGCATGCCAGTGAATACTTCCCAGCTAATCAAGGATGTTTTCCATTGAGCTCCGAGCCATGCACAGCTAATGTCTCACACCAGCGCCATTTACCTCCACAGTGAAATAAGCTGCTGATTATGCAGCAGTAGATTAAAGGGCTTTTAATATCTTTATTTGGTACAACATACACAAACTCAGCCTGGTAACTGTCTTCAAAGAAAAAAAAAGTGAAGGTAAATCTAAATGATCAAAGGAGAACTCAGCACTTTATCCCCCTTTTTACAATCTGCTCAGGTTTACAGATTACGCAGCCCTGGGTGCTTTTGCGTAAATATTCACATTGATATGATGCAGGTTCACATCCTTGAAGGGACACTTGCAACCCTCATGTCTCAGTCTTGCCCTCTCTCTTATTGCATTGCCGATGCTAATTTGTCCTTTGCTGCTGCTGTGTTGTGTGGCTGGAGAGGTACTTTGTCGCTCTGCATCCTGCCTCCTGGCACGAGCAGCGAGCAGAGGGCCAATGGGGGCTGCATCATCTCCTTGCTGCTCTCAGCAAAGCTGAGGACCACAGGAGAGATATGTGACATCGAAAGTCCAGATCCTAAAGACACCAAGAGACTGGGCTTCCCTTCCTGGTGTGACAGGAGCGAAACCTGACGGCTGGCTGGGCAGCAGCCCCTCCTTGCAGCTCGTGGGGTTTCTGCTGCTGCCCATCATCCCGATAGCCAGCCTCCTTGTGTGCCACTGTCTTTTTTGGCTTTTCTTACTTTCTGAATCCCCGCTGTGCTTTGAGGAAGGGTATGGGGATTATTATATCGGGGGAATCACAGTAGCGGTTGCCACGGGCTGTGCTGGAGACTGTGCAAAGGGAACTTGCACTTCCCTTTGCAGCCAGTGCTCCAGAGAAGGTGGCAGATCATTTCTGGGTATTTTTCTTCAAAGTAGCTGCCTTTAGGAGGAAATGAAAGCATGACCCTTGAGGCACCGGTACCCTTCCTCTGGGCTCCAGACCCCGGTCAGCTCTTAAGTCTCTTATGGGTTTCCAGCCCTGCAAAGCAGGGAGCACTATAGAGGTGAAGCACGTCTGCAGATCACCTGTCAGGTCTTCACCATGGATCCTCAGGCCACAGCTTAGGAACTGCTGCATTTAAAGGATCGTGATGCAAAAGGATAGAGAAAGAGGTTATCAATCAACTGCAGAACTTGGCCCTGGAGCAGAGCCAACGCACTTATGCCAGAGGAATAAGCAAACAGCTACAATCCCGCAGGAAGCGGAGCCCGCTAACCCACTGCAGGATCTGAGTCACCAACAATGCCGACTCCTTCGTCTTTCGTCCACTCTGAGGCTTTGGTCTCTGCTGGGTTCCCCTCCTGTCAGGCCACAGCAGGCTGCCATCCTGGCAATGGTGGCAGACAAACTGTACTGTGTTTCCTTCCATTTATCCTCCCAATGGGCCCCTTAACTCAGCAGTTACCTTTAGCTACGCTACAGGCAGGAGTCTGAACCTCTCAGCTGTCCCAGTGCCCCCTGAAGACATAGCGGTGCCCACTGCAGGGCATCAGGGCTGTGTGGGTGACAGTAACTGAAGAAAACGTCCCCTTGTGCTTGAACACCCTCAGCATCCCTCCTGGCAGGTTTTGGCCCAGGTCAACTAGCCTGGGCAGTTGACCCCAAGGGCGAACATCATTCCCAACAGGCAATTTGCGTGCAGCCGAGGAGGGTGAAGAGAGTTTAATAGGGTGGAGGCTGGCTGCCACATGCCTGTTGGCCCAGGGCCAGAAAGCAGTCCCCAGCAGAGCTGATTTCCTAGTGCAGATGTAGCTGGAGGGTCCCTGCTCTTCTCTGTGCAGTCCTGGGTGTTGGTTTCTGTATGATGCTTCTGCTGGGGCTCTCAGTGTGTCATGGTTTATAGTTGGACTCGATGCTCTTAAAGGTCTTTTCCAACCTAAATGATTCTATGATTCTATGGTGGGTTATTGCCTTTACCCCCCTGGAAAGCAAGGTCAGCTGGGTCTGGAGAGGCTCATCCCTCAGCTCTGCACACAGCAAAAGCATTTCCCCAGCCCCCTCAGCTACCTTGCCTTCTAATGCCTCTCATCCATCACCCGCAGGGGGATCTGAACTGGCACAAAGGGAATGCACAGCCCCACAGCAGCCCCAGCACAGCCCCTTTGCCTCTGCCACCACTGCCCCACACCATGCACGTGGCCAAGACCTTGTGACAGGTCGTGGGGAGAGAGGTGCAGGTCCTTACCCAGAGTAGCTTTGTGCAGCTCCACCAGCGTTTCTGAAGCATTGGTTGCTTCATGCTTAGAGGATGTTCTCGCCTGGCAACACCAGGTGAGGGATGTGGATGGTGTCACCCTGCTGCAGGCAGGAGGGGACATGGCTCCCAGTTTGCTCCAGAGCCCCTGGCTTGCTGGTTAGCTTGGGACCACTGAGCACCAACGTGAAAGCAGGCTCCAGCCTCCGGGGATCTGAGATGAGGGGAAAAGCAAGGCCAAGGGGTGAGGGGATGCCTGCTGCCCATGGTAGCCTGTCACCATTTAGAGATGCCATGCAGAGGCAGGAAGCATTTGCTTGGTGAAAACCACCCAGGATGAAAAACCCAGAACCTTCAGCCTACAGGGAAGGGCCAGAACTGCTCCCAGTACCTGGACTGGAAAGCTAGAATCAGGCACGCGTCAAGGCAAAGATGTGACATCCTCAGGCAAGGGGATTTGTCCATCCCTTGGTGTCTTTGGGTCAAGAGTGAGGGTCAAACCCTCCTGGATCTGTAAATCCCACCTTCAAGAGTGATGCAGCCATGCCTGTGCCGAACTGCGGCTCTGCTGCCTTTGGAGTCTGTGAGCTTGGCAAAGGGATGGGGAAGCCTCAGGCCACAGGGATGCACCAGAGCCCACACCATCCATGTTGTCACTGCTTCTGCCCTGATCCCACGTTCCCGGGCATCAGCACATGCCAACACTAGGGCTGGCAGGGAGCCCAGCTATGCTGGAGAGGGCCAGAAGGGCTTTCTACCTGCTCTGCTTGTGATTCGGTGGTTGTCACGATGGGTCAGTGGCTTGCTGGCCTGAGCCACACGCTGCAGACCGGCTCCTGACAGCTCCCTCAGTTTCTGTTCCCCAGTCACCCTCTTCCTTTCATTTTTCACATTTTTCTCTTTGACTATAAATAGCCCCAAGAGGGACTTCCCAGCCCTCATGGAGGAAGAGACAATAAACCCTTCCTGAAGGAAGTGGCCAGGATGCCTGAAGGACCCTTCTCACCCAAGTGTAAATGATACCAAACAACGTCCCCAGGCAGGAAACATCGGAGGCAGCAAGGGCAGAGGATGCTTCCAGGAGCAGGGCTCCTGAGCGCTTTGTGGAGGAAATACATCTGCTGCTGTTAGCTTGTTAATGCTCTGGGGAGGGGGCTGCCATTGGGAACCCGGCTATCGGGGTTCCCTGGTGCTCCTGTCCAAGCACTGCTGAGCTCTGCAGCCTCAGATTTGCCACAAAAGCAGGCGGCATGCCATTGAATGGCCAACAGTCCCGCTGGGGGACTCCAAAGAGTGCTTTGAGTGGGATGATATACTCGTTCTGCAGCTCTGTGCCAGAGATGGCTGCCGTCCCCTCCGGCCACCCAGAGGGCTTTGTTTCAGAAACAAAATCCTCCTCTTAAGAGACTGTCTTCTTCCCCCAGGTGAAGCTACCTACATGGTGGTCTAGGGGGTCTGCAGGAAGATCTGCATTCAGGGTCTTTACCCGTGGCTGGTGCTGGGACCTGCTGATCTCATAGTAGCTGGGGTTGTACCCTTCCACAGACCCTCTCCTCCACACAGGACAGACACAGCTAAGATGACACACTTCTCTCTCGGCATTGTCTAATTGGCTTGATTTGTCCATATTAAACATTTACCATCCACAGTTAGCTCCTTCATTAGCTGTGACACATCATGTTTAACCACACAGCAATATTGCAGCAGTGCCACAGCCAGCAGCAAATGCTCAGAAAACTTCTGCACGTGGTTAATACAGAGACCATGAGAAAATCTGGGGCTGAATTCAAACAAACATATACAAGCCTGGAAATATACCTGAGCTGGCAGAAGATCTTAGACAAGTGTGCACATCCACCTGCACAGCCTTCATTCCTGCCTCCTTTATTTATACCCAGCATAATGGCTTGCCCTGCGACCTGAGGGCTTGCAAGGAGGAATGAGCACACATTTGGCTTGCAAACCACAGTGTAATTAATCCCCAGCGAAGCTTCTGGGTTTCACGTTGTGGCTGTGGAAGTTCAAGGTGCTACCCAGGGTTAACTAGATACCTCTCCTGCATGCCCAGGGTGCTCGGCCCCACCAGCACAGGGCAAGGGATGGGTCTTCCCGGGGAGAAACTAGGCAGGTGGGAAAGGAAAACAATTTAAGAAATGACAGAAAAAACAAGATGAGGAGCACACCAGGGGTCCCTGCCGCCCCCAGTCCCGCTCCCGAGCAGCGTCAGGCCCTTCGCCCCCAGGGCTTTGCCCTGAAGAAGGGTTTTCTGAGCTTCCTCTCCGAGGGAAGGCATGTAATTCCTCGAGAGGCTGTTTTAAAGGCAATGTTTGCCATCTAGTGGGAAAATAGGGTCTGGGCATTCCTCTTGCCTGCAGAAGGATGGGGCTTGGGGTTGTTTCGGCAGGAGTTGGGGGCCACGCTCCCCCTGGCCCATAGCTGGGCAGCAGCTCCCAGCCCCAGCGGGGAGCTCGGGGGAGGAGAGAAATTGGGAGAGGTGGTGCTGGCTCAGCTTCCTGCAGGCAGCTCACCGGGCTCTTTGCAGCCAGCCATGGATGCCTGCCTGAGTGTAGATCCCCAGCCCAAGCCCTTGGAGTGGTCCCTGGCTGAGCTGGTGCCCAGCATAAGTGGGGAGCTGAAAGAAGTGCTCTGGAGTAAGGGAGAAAGCACCATGTCCTGGGTAAATTGTGCCTTCCAGATCAGCATGCCCCCAAGGATTGGTGCCTTCCAGGTTGGCATCCCCAGCATTCCCCTGGCAATCAGCGCCCTTCCAGGTCAGCATCCTCCCTGGCATCAGTGCCTTCCAGGTCAGCATCTTCCTGAGTATTGGTGCCTTCCAGGTCAGCATTCCCCTGGGGATCAGTGCCTTCCAGGCCAGCAGATCCTCCTGGGGATCAGTCAGCATCCTCCAGGAGATTCCAGGTGTAGACACGGACCTGGCACTTTCAGCACCTTACCACCTCCAGATCCATCAGCACAGAGGTGACAATGCCAACGCCCAGCATGTATGCGGAGCTCAGCTGCTGCCACGTCTGGTGGATCTCCCAGCGTGGAGCAAAGGCTGGGGCTTGCTTGTATGCTGGGAGGGCCCCGTGTGTTGTAACCCTGCAAAGCCACATGAGACTCCCAGAGTCACATTTAACTCTGGCCCATCATTTTCAGGACGCAGAGAAAGGCCCTGCTGTGCAGGGCTGTCTGTCTGCCCAGCGCCTGCTCTGTGAAATCCTGGAAACCCAGGGTGCCCTGGAGTCCCCCAGCTGGTTGAGGAGCTCCTGTGTAGGGCTGGGCCGAGCTGTCCATAACCTCTCTTTGCTTGGTCTGTCCCTGCAGACAAAGCAGCTGATGGGGCAGTGGATGCAGGGACCACAAGGTGCAGCTGGTGGGAGGAGAGCAGGTAGGGAGGCTCCCTGTCCCTCCCCAGGGAAGCTCCCACAATGTGTCCTGCTCTGTTTCAGTCCCCACAGTTCTGGAGGCAGCTGGAGGAGAAGATGGAGTTTCTGCCACAGGGAAGGGAGGAGATCATCTCCTCTGAGCAAGTGACATGGCAGCATCAAGGAGATACGGTCCTCCTGCTGCACAGCAGTGGAGGTGTGTGCATGGGGAATACACAGTGGGCACTGCTGTGAAAAGCGATGTGACTGCATGCATCCCCCAGTGCCACCACACTTCGTGGCAGGCACACGAAACACTGGGAACCCTCGCTTGGACAACAGGACAGTTTTCAGCGCAAAAAAAGCTGGCAGGGAAGTCCTGGGCTCGGTGAGCTCATCCAAAGAGCTGCTGCTGCTTTGAGGAGGGAGCAGCCATTTCCTGAGAGCATCACGAGCAGAAGTGCTGCTGGGTACAGCTAAGCTGCTGGCTTTAGCCTCCCAGCATCTCTGCGGCCACGTGCTTGGTGTTTCCAAGCTGTGAAAGACCAAAAGCATCCTGAAGGCAGGGAAGGGGCCAGCCCCAGCAAGCAAAGAAAGAAACAACCCATTCCTGCAGGGAGAAGCCTACAATGGGGCAGCAAGAAGAGATGTCTAAGGCCTCTTGCTTCTCCACACCTGTTTGGCTGCCAGCACGTCTGGCCTGGCAGGTGATGTTTCCCTTTCTCTCTTTCAGGAAAGAGCGGATGATAGGCAAGGAGTTTGCAGGCCTAGTTGGCAGCTAGAAAGGGAGGCAGATGAAGAAGAGGGAGTATGGGTGATCTCAAGAGTCTCCAGCAGGCTGGGTGCTTGGACCCTCTGGCAAGACCCCAGGCAGGAGTATCCCACATGCAGGTGAGATGAAAGCTATGGCCAGGGTGAATACTCAGCACTGGGTTTTTAAAGCATTTGTGTTTGGATTCACTGTGCCCCTGAGGCAGGGTCCCTGCTGGTCCTCCACTCCCAGTGCCTGGACAGCGTGAGATGGAAGCGGCTCCTGAGGGGGATGCAATCCCTCCGGAGATGTCCCACACTCTCCCCTGACACTCTTGGGACCTGCACTGGTAACAATTCGGGCTCTGTCTCCTCATGTCAGCTTGTGATGCCACTTCCATGGGGACTGGGTGCATGGGTCACACCTGGGACTTGTTCCCAAACACCGTCCTTGCTCTGCCCACGGGCCTCCCTTTGCCAGCCTTACACACTTGGCCTCCCAGCCATCTTCACCAGTCAGCCCCTGCATAATGAGCATCTTTGATGCTTAGGATGGTAATTGGGTGTCCAAACTGCCTATCCATCCATACATCCATGCATCCATCCATATATCCATGCCTTCCTCCCTCTGCCAACCGATCCATGCATCCATCTATACATCTGCATGGCTCCTTCCCTCAATCCATGCATCCTTCCCTCCCTGCTGAACCACTGACTGTATACGTACCCTTTCCTTTCTCCTTCACCTCGTGACATATATATGTTTTATGCCCCTATGGCTTCCACGATCTGCTGGAGCTGCTTTTACTTCTTTCCTTGGCTCAGGATGTGGTGGAGAAGGAAGCAGAAGCAGCCATGAGAGGTAAGTTGAGACTGTTTTGCTTCACAGTCCTGTGCAACCCGCCTCCTCCCCTGCAAAATGTGGGCTGATCCTGGCCAGCCCAGATATTTGGCAGGGTTGGTGGCAGTCAAGCAGCCCAGGCACCGCTGCACAACTGTCTACAACCAGTGCCTGGCTGCAAAGGCTTTTGCCCAAGCTATTGCTTTCCCAAACAAGCCCTGCACACAGCTGGGCAGTTGGTGCACCCCAGTCCCTGCCCGAGAGATGCTCTGGATAGGGCCACCCTGTGCTGGATGGAGACGTGGACATGGACCGTTCTGCACCTCAGTGCTGGGGACCTTCCCTGGTGTGTAGCACTGCCCACTGGAAATTTTGTACCCCCAGCAGGACCCAGGCCATGTTCTCTTGCACTTTTCTCCTGCTGGGCTTGGGCTGCTCCCTGTCCCATGCCAGGGAGCTGGACCCATCCCTGCTCCTCACGGATGCAGTCCACAGGCTGCTTGGACCCGGAACAGCCTCAGCATCCCCAGGCCTGGCTTGTACCAGCTCCCCCAGTGATCCTGGCACAGCATCCACGCTGGGGAGGGTGGGATATTGCAGCAAGGCAAGTTTGGAAGTGCCTCTGCCTACTCCGGGCAGGGTGCGCCCAGGCAGGGCTCCAGCCCGCAGCAGGAAGCCTCCTGCTCGCTCAGCGGCTGCGTGAGCCACCGAAAAGCCCAAGCCCTGGAGGAAGTGCCCTGGCCCCGCGGTGGGACAGGGAGGTGCCGGCACTGGGACTGCTCTCATGGTCCCTTCCTGTTTTTCTTCTCCACAGCTTGAAGGCAAAGTTGACTTTGGCATCTGGAGCCCTCTCCTTTATCCCAGATTGCTGTTCACCCCAGCCCTCCCCTTGCATCTTCACTGGTCCAGCGGAAAGCCCTATTCACCCATGTCCAGTGCCAGGGCACCCTCCCCCTGGGCATCTTTAGCCCCCCAGGCGCTGAACTTGCTGCTTCCTTGGGGTCCCCGATGCCCATGTGTGACATTTACAGGCTGCTGGAGCAGGGAGCTGAGCCATAGGGCATCCCAGCAGGCAGCCGCAGTGCAGGCAGGCAGGACTTCGCAGTGGTGTGCAGAGCTCTCGCCTGCTCTTGGCATCTCCAGCTGCCAAACCGGTGGCAGCTCCCATCTCTAAAGCTTCCATCAGAGAGGAAAGGGGTCACCCTCCAGGGCCAAGGGCAGCAGGATGCGGTGATGAGGACCAGATGTGCATCTCCTGCCCTTCAAGCTGCCCTGGTCACCAGAACTGGGTGTCCCCCCAGCCTGGCCAGGCAAGCCCCAGCTAAGGAAGGGGACACAGGGCTTGGCACATGGGGACAGCACAGCTATGGGTCCCCTCTGCCTGTCATTTCTCATCTACCCACCTGAGCTTGCCTGCACAATGCAGGCACACGTTCCCTTGTGGATGTGCGAGGCTCTGGTGGCTTCTGCTCCCCCCAGCCAGCAGCAACCCCCTTATATTTGGAGCATGCCTGGACTTTCTGGAGTTTATAAGCAGGCAGGATATGGGGGCCAGAACTGCCAGCTCACACTCTCTCCCGTTTTCTGGCTGTTGCGCTCCTGCGTCTCGAACAGGCGTCAGCCTCTAAACCAGCACCAGGTGCCGGGAAACCACTGAGCTCAGTTCACAAACGCTGGAGCCACAGCTATGGGATGGACATCACCCATGTTCAACAGCATCCTATGGACAACCACAACCCTGATCCCCTCCATAGTGGCAGAGGAGTGGGATCTGGTGGTGGTAAGAGCAGGTTTCCAAGTGGTAAGGGCTGCCCATGCCATGCTGGGGACCAAGGGGAGACAAGGGTGACTGTGACACACCAGAAAGCGGGCTGGCTGGGCTGGATGCTGGGGACCAGCAGGTGATGGCAGCGTGACACAGCTGCAGCTGGCAAGTTCTGGGTATACACCTGGGAGAGGGGATGTGGCTGTTGGGCCCAGAAGCCCAGGCAGGATCTGGCCCTCTATTCCTCCCCAGCTTGGTGACCTGCCTTATTTACCCTGTGGAGAGCCCTGCTCCTGTCCAAGCATGGTGCCACCCCAGTAGCACATCATAGATGGAAGGCTGACCCCCACCTCCCCCATCCAGGGTGAGTGCACTGACCAGGGGCAGCGAGGGGCTGCCAAGCACTGGCACGGGCAGACCCCATGCCCCCCGCACCCGGGGTGGGAGTGCAGGGGCACCCAGTGAGGGCAGAGGGGTCTGTGGGCACACAAGTCATTGCAAAAGGCACAGCCCTGCCCTGGTCCCCTCCAACCCAGTCCCCACGAGGACCCTTTCAGGGGGTCCCCCTCCTCCAGCCTCCCTCCGCATCCCGGGTTCAAGGGCAGCCCTGGGGCACAGCCGGGAGTGACACATCTCCCCGGCAGGGTGGGCGCAGGGACCCACCCCACGCTGGCTCTGCTCCCTGCGCTCCCCGTGCTGCTGCTGCCTGAATTTCCACCCAGCCCCATCTGGATCTCATTGGGCTGCTGGCGCTGAGCACCAGGTCGGGAGGTGCCAACACATGGAAGCCATTAGAGGGGCCGGGTCAAGGCATAGGGAGGGGACCACATGCTGAGCGAGGGGGCTGTGCAGAGGGTCCTGTCCCTGCTGCCGGGCTGGTGAGGGCAGGGGAGTTGTCCCAGGCAGCTGCCTGCATCCTCTTCTGGCACTCAGCAAGGGCTAGCCCAGGTGAGGGTCTCTCTCAGCCCCTCCAGGCGTCTCCAAGCTGGCATCTCACCCGGTGCCACTCACCTCTCCCCTGGCCCAGCACCATCTGCAAGGGGGTCTTGCCTGGGCAGTGCCAACGCTACCCCCTTTATTGGCATCACTGCTCCATCCAGCCACAGCACGGGGGAGGGGGGCAGAGGGATGGGGGGGGGGGTCCCTTCTGCCTGCTGGTGGCTGGTGGGGGTGACGGGCAGGGCTCAGCACCCCCTACTCACTGATGCCCGGCACCCCTAGGAGCCTGCACCCATGGTCCCCCTCAACACTAGGCAGTGAAGTGGGGCTGGCTCAGCATCTTATCCCCATGTGTTCAGCAGCGCTGGCGGTGGGGCTGGCCCATCGCCCTGAGTCCGAGGTACCTCCAGCCGACTCCTTGCAGGCACGGGCAGCCCAAAGCTCCTGGAACCAGAGCCCCTCTCCCTAGAGTCCATCCTGCACCCCCAGGGTGCTGGGGGATCTGGCATTGTCCACATCCGTGGGATGACCCGGGAGGCGTGGGGTCCTTGGGGGCCAGCAGTGGCATCAAGCCCCACGCGTGGGCAAGCAGGTGCAGGGAGCGGGGTCGGCCAGGGCTCACTACAGGATCTGGGCCTCTGCCAGGAGAGAGGGCAGGGGGTCAGGGACGGCATTGACTTGCCCCCGACCCTGCACTCCCTCCCCTGCATTCCCCCCATTACCCCCCTGCACCCCGACTCACTCGGCAGTGCCTTCAAGTGGGTGGCAGCAACCAAGAAGTTGTGGGGTTTGGTCTTGTCCTTGCCATGTTTCCTCACTCGGAGCCTGGGGAAAGAGCAGCGGTGGCTGAGGACCCCGAGCAGCCCCCCTGGGCACCAGGACTGCCCGCATCCCCGGTGATCCCGCTCTGCATCCCCATCCAGCTGTGCCCAGCTGTGCCCAGCTGAGCTGGGCCACTCCAGTGGGTCAGCTCCAGGGCTACAGCAGGAGTCAGTCACGAGACAGAGCAGGGCTGGGATGGGGACAGGGACCGACAGCAGAGCCAAAGCACGGCAGGGAGAGCCCAGCCATGGCAGGATGAGAGGGGACCCGGGGACAGGACCAGCGGGCAGGGCCCAGGGGCAGGACTCCCAGGGGGCAAAGGCATATGGAGGGGTCTCTGCACTGACTCTAGAGCATGAGAGTCCCCAGCAAGGCAGGAGCCTTTGGGGGATGTTAGTAGCAGCAGCATCTTTGGAGGATACAGAGAAAGGTCCTATGGATGTGGGCTCATCAAAAAGACCCCAGGGAGGCTGGGCAGTACTGCAGCTGGTGGGGTGTGCTGAGAAGAGGCATTGATGTGGCAGGGGGACAAGGGGAGCATAAACCACCTTATGGGGCTGTCATCAAGTCTGTTTGGGCAGGGACCCCAGAGCAGGGCTGGGGGGACATGGGGCACCCCATGCTGAGGGGTTGGGGGTCAGAGTGGGATGGGGACAGCAATCACGCAGACTCCTCCCTCTCAAAACCCAACCTACCAGATGAGGATGGTGATGACGAGAACAGCAGCCAGGACGAAGAAGGCAAAGATCCCGAGGGACACCAAGACGGCCATCTTCTCCAGGGGGTCACTGCGGTCTGGGACAGAGAGACTGTCACGGCCAAGGGATGTCACAGCCCCCAGCACCCAGGGGGCCCTATTGCAAGCTCCTGGACACCCCAGCACCCCAGCCACCCATGGGCATGGGGCAAGAGATCCTTCCCATTACTCTCAGCCACACGTGTGCCCAGGCAGGCAGCTCCTCACTCCTGCCCAGCACCTCCAGCTCTACTCACTGATGGGCTCAGGGTTGGGAGCCTGGGAGGGCTCCTCAGCCAGGCTCTCCAGGCTGGCGTCTGTAGTGGTTTCTTCACTTGCTGCGGTGGCTGGGTCTGGAAGGACAGAGGGAATGGGAATCACTCACCCAAAATCATGGGCAGCACCCCAGGAACCCACAGAGAGGAGTAAAGAAGGGTGCCCCTGTGCCCCAGGGGTGCAACGAGCCCAAGGGTGCCCCTGGGGTGCTAGTGGTGCTATGGGAGCCCCGCTCTGCCTGGAGGCTGTGGGGTTCAATCCCCAAATGGCAGCAGCACAGCTGCAGCCTGCCGTGGGGCTGGGAGACGCTTTGCCCCCTTGCAGCCTCCCACTGTCTCCCACCATGGGGCCAGTTTTTGGATGGTGCACGGGACCAGCTTTTTGGGTCAACTTCAAGGGACCCCAGGAGCTGGGGCTTGCTCTGGGTGATATTTGGGAGAATGGGTGCCATGGGGAACGGGCTGGAGAGGGGCAGCCCAGGGTGCTGGAGGGCCTTTGGGGAGGGATGGCACAACCTGGCAGGGATGCTGGGGGCTGTAGCCTGTTCCACTCGCACCTGTGACCGGCGTCGCCCGCGCCTCGGCGCTCCACTCACTCCAGTTCCCCGCATCCAGGAAATCCTTGGCGCCGACTTGGACCACATGCTCCAGCCCAGCAAAAGCATCCGTGATCACCTCGGAGAGGTTCACCGTCTCCACCTGTGCCAGGCAGAGGGAAGCTGTGGGGCAGGAGGGTGCACCCCTCGCTGCCCTCCCTGGCC
>NC_059500.1:73009214-73083827 GCF_018139145.2 Gymnogyps californianus | reverse complement strand
CGAGCCTTTCGTTTTATTTTCTCCCCCTGTCCAGTTGAGGAGGGGAGTGATAGAGCGGCTTTGGTGGGCACCTGGCATCCAGCCAGGGTCAACCCACCACAGTCCTTTTTGGCGCCCAACGTGGGGCAAGACAACGGCAGTTTTGTATTAAGCGTGCTATAGCTATAGTAGTTGTTAAGTGGCAAGCTCCTGTGCGGGTCACGGAGTTTGTTGGCTGCACTGCTTATCTCTTTATTTTGCTGCGCTTGGGAACATGTTAATAGAAATAATGGCTCTGTGCTTTGCCCTGGCATTGATGGCCTTGCTGTGCTGGGGGAGCTATTTTGTGGGAAGGATGAAGGAACTTGGGAACTTGCTGGTACAAACAATGGCTATGTGCTTTGTCCTGGCATTGATGGCCTTGCTGTGCTGCGGGAGCTATCTTGTGGAGAAAATGAGGGAATACATCTCCCTGTCCTACCCGGGATTGATGTGGATGGTTTTATTATGCAAGCTCCTGAGGTCCTTGCTCACCCTTATGTGAGCTGCTTAATACTATTAATTAATACTATTGGCATATTATGGGTTTTGTGGAATCTGGTCTCGTCCTGGTGTAAGAGAAGAAAAATTTTGGGTGAGGCAATACTGAAAAGTGCCCTGAGGCAGCCGGTCCCTGGGTGGCAGGGTGTTTGGAAGGATTTGGGCAGATTCCTAGGACGGTTATCACCTCCCATAACCTGGGACTTTACACCTGAACAGACAAGCAACCCTGGCAAACTGACGCACCACTTGATAGAGGGGTGCCTTGCCTACCCCAATGAAAACCAACAGCTTCTAGCACTGTACTGGGGCCTGGCCTGTGCCTATCGAGCCACAGTTCAGTATTCTCAGAGGATTACGGTTGAGGCAGGGACCCAAACTGCATCTGAGAACACCACGGTTGAGATAGGCACCCAAACAACAACTACAGTAATTGCCCCAGTAGTGAAAAAGAAACAGTGGACAAGGAGAACAACAGGTCCATACCCTCGATTAGTAAGGGAGGAGGAAGAAGAGGAAAGGTTTGTTCAAGAAGCCGGTCCTTCGACAAAGAAATGGGAGGAAGGAATGAGAGAACTTAGCCAGGAAGCAGAAACTACCCAGTCTCTGACCTCATCAGAGCTTCGAGACATGCGGAAAGATTACAGCCACCAGCCAGGTGAGCGGATTGCTGCCTGGCTGCTCCGATGCTGGGATAGCGGGGCTGACAGTCAGCAATTGGAAGGTAAAGAAGCCCAACAGTTGGGATCTCTTGCTAGAAACCGGGGGATTGAGAGAGGAATTGGAAAAGAGGCAGCAATTTGCAGTCTCTGGAGACGACTCCTCTCAAGTGTGAGGGCAAGATATCCATTCAAGGAAGATCTTGTGAACTCCCCAGGAAAGTGGACTACTGCAGATGAAGGCATCCAATACCTGAGAGAATTAGCAGTGCTAGAAGTCATCTACAGTGATCTAGATGATGATGAGGTCTCCAAACATCCAGAGGATATCCTGTGCACACGGGCCATGTGGAGGAAGGTGATTCAAAGTGCTCCAGCGTCCTATTCTAACAGCTTGGCAGCGATGTATTGCCCGGATATGGATACACCAACTGTGGAGAAAGTGTCTTCTTGGCTCCAAAACTTTGAAGAAAATCTCTGTACCTCCTCATCCCTACAGAACAGCGCCTTGGCTGTTAGGGTCACCCAAGAAGTCTGTCAGCGTAGTTGCTGTAGAGACACAAGAAGGCAATCAGCGATCTCCCAGACATAGAAGAACTGAAATCACCTCCCTTGATTCTGGTGAAGGGACTTCTGGTCTGGCACTGCAAGGGTCAGACAGTGAATACTCTGACCAGGAACAAGAATAGAGGGTCCCTGCCTTTGGCCAGGAGGAGGAAAGGGATGACCGGGTATACTGGACTGTGTGGATCCGATGGCCTGGCACATCAGACCCACAGAAGTATAAGGCTTTGGTAGACACGGGTGCACAGTGTACGCTGGTGCCATCAGGATATAGGGGCACAGAACCCATCTGGATCTCTGGAGTGACAGGGGGATGCCAAGAATTGTCTGTATTGGAGGCTGAGGTGAGCTTAACAGGGGACAAGTGCGAAAAGCACCCCATTGTGACCGGCCCAGAGGCCCCTTGTATCCTTGGCATAGACTATCTCAGGAGAGGGTACTTCAAGGACCCAAAAGGGTACCGATGGGTTTTTGGTGTAGCTACTGTGAACACAGAGAAGATCAAACAGCTATCTACCCTGCCTGGCCTCTCGGAAGATCCCTTCGTTGTGGGATTGCTGCGAGTTGAACAACAGCAGGTGCCAATTGCGACCAGGACAGTGCACCGGCGACAATATCGCACAAACCGAGACTCCCTGGCTCCCATCCATGAGCTGATTCATCAACTGGAGAGCCAGGGAGTCATCAGCAAGACTCACTCACCTTTCAATAGTCCCATATGGCCAGTGCAAAAGTCTGACGGAGCATGGAGGTTAACAGTAGACTATCGTGGTCTGAACGAAGTGACACCACCACTGAGTGCTGCTGTACCAGACATGTTAGAGCTCCAATATGAACTGCAGTCGAAGGCAGCCAAGTGGTATGCTACAATTGACATTGCCAATGCGTTTTTTTCAATTCCTTTGGCAGCAGAGTGCAGGCCACAGTTTGCTTTCACGTGGAGAGGTGTTCAATACACCTGGAATCAACTGCCCCAGGGGTGGAAGCACAGCCCTACCATTTGTCATGGACTAATCCAAACTGCACTGGAACAGGGTGATGCCCCTGAACATCTACAATACATCGATGACATCATCGTGTGGGGCAACAAGGCAGAAGAAGTGTTTGAGAAGGGAAAAAGAGTAATTCAGATCCTTCTGAAAGCTGGTTTTGCCATAAAGAAAAGCAAGGTCAAGGGACCTGCACAGGAGATTCAGTTCTTGGGAATAAAATGGCAGGATGGACGCCGTCATGTGCCTATGGACGTGGTCAACAAGATAGCAACTATGTTTGCACCAGCTAACAAGAAGGAAACACAAGCTTTCCTAGGCCTTGTGGGGTTCTGGAGAATGCATATTCCAGGTTATAGTCAGCTTGTGAGCCCTCTCTATCGAGTAACCGAAAGAAGAACTATTTGAGTGGGGCCTTGAGCAACAACAAGCCTTTGAGCATATCAAACAGGAAATAGCTCGTGCGGTAGCTCTTGGGCCTGTCTGGACAGGACCAGCTGTGCAAAATGTACTCTACACTGCAGCTGGGGAGCATGGTCTCACCTGGAGCCTCTGGCAGAAAACATCAGGAGAAACCCGAGGTCGACCATTAGGGTTTTGGAGCTGGGGGTATCGAGGATCAGAAGCCCACTACACCCCAACTGAAAAAGAGATACTAGCAGCATATGAGGGGGTTCGAGCCGCTTCAGAAGTTGTTGGTACAGAAGCATATCTCGTCTTGGCACCACGATTGCCTGTGCTACACTGGATGTTCAAAGGAAACATCCCCTCTACACACCACGCAACCAGCGCTACATGGAGTAAGTGGGTAGCGTTGATCACACAACGAGCTCGACTGGGGAAGCCCAACCACCCAGGAATCCTGGAAGAGATCATGGACTGGCCAGAAGGCAGAGATTTTGGAGCATTGCCTGAGGAGGTGGCTCGTGCTCAAGAGGCACCACCATATAATGAGTTATCAGAAGACGAAAGGCATAATGCTTTGTTTACTGATGGATCCTGTCGTGTGGTAGGAAACCATCGGAAATGGAAAGCTGCTGTGTGGAGTCCCACACGACAAGTTGTTGAGGCCACTGAAGGAGAAGGTGAGTCAAGTCAGTTTGCCGAAGTGAAAGCCATCCAGCTAGCCCTAGAGATTGCTGAACGAGAAAAGTGGCCAGTACTCTATCTCTATACTGACTCCTGGATGGTGGCTAATGCCCTATGGGGGTGGCTGCAGCAGTGGAAGAAGACCAATTGGCAGCGCAGGGGTAAACCCATCTGGGCTGCTACATTATGGCAGGACATTGCTGCCCGGGTAGAAAACATGGCTCTAAAGGTACGTCATGTAGATGCTCACATGCCCAAAAGCCGTGCCACTGAAGAACATCAAAACAATGAACAGGTAGACAAGGCTGCCAAAATTGAAGTATCTCAGGTGGACCTGGACTGGGAGCATAAGGGTGAGCTATTTGTAGCTCGATGGGCCCACGAAACATCAGGACATCTAGGGAGAGATGCAACATACAGATGGGCTCGTGATCGAGGGGTGGACCTGACCATGGAGGCCATCACACAGGTCACTCACGAATGTGAAACATGTGCTGCAATCAAGCGAGCCACACGAGTAAAATCTCCCTGGAACAGAGGGCGGTGGCTGGGTTTTCAATATGGCGAGGCCTGGCAAATTGACTATATTGGACCACTGCCACGAACACGCCAAGGCAAGCGCTACATACTCACCATGGTGGAAGCAACCACTGGCTGGCTAGAAACATACCCTGTAAACCATGCCACTGCCCGAAACACCATCTTAGGCCTCGAAAGGCAAATTTTGTGGCGACACGGTACTCCAGAAAGAATTGAATCAGATAATGGGACTCATTTCCGGAATAACCTCCTAAACTCCCGGGCAAAGAAACACGGCATTGAGTGGGTGTATCACATCCCCTATCACCCACAAGCCTCTGGAAAGATTGAGAGATATAATGGACTGTTAAAGACTATGTTGAGAGCACTGGGCAATGGGGCATGGAAGCACTGGGATACAAATTTAGCAGAAGCCACTTGGCTAGTTAACACCAGGGGATCTGCTAACCGTCCTGGTCCTGCCCAAACAAAACCGTTAGATACTGTGGGAGGAGATAAGGTCCCCGTAGTGCACATGGGGAAGTGGCTGGGGAAGGCGGTATGGATTGCTCCTCCCATGGAAAAGGCAAACCCATTCGTGGGATTGTCTTTGCTCAAGGACCTGGGTGTACTTGGTGGGTAATGCAGAAGGATGGGGAGACCCGGTGTGTGCCTCAAGGGGATTTAACCTTGGGGGAAAAATAATCTGTGATGTGAGTTGTATGTTGTAGGAAGTAATGCAGCAGGAATGACCTGAACTGACGAAGAGTGAGTTTCACAAGGAACAAGACGAGTGCAATGATGACTGAAACCAAGCCAGCGTTGGTGCTCAACAATCAAACATACTGCTTCTCCTGTCCTGAACGCCCATCTTGACAGATGGGGCCCAAGTCATAGCCTGTTTGTGAACATCTGGAGGAGTGCAAGAAGCCCATGGAATGGGAGAGTAATATCTCTCTGTTAAAGGACAGAAGATAGTAGTTAATGAGAATGTGTAAATCTGTATGTTGGGTATAAAGATGGTTTAAGTATGTAGTTTAAGTCGTAAGTGTTGGTAAGAAGGGATTTCAGTAATGGGAATTAAATACGATGGGATGGTTAGAAGATATATGTATATGTATGTGTGTATTAAATTATGTGGGACCTGAGCATGACGCAAATGGTATGGAATAAGGGGTGGAGATTGTATTGGGTCTAGCTGAGATGGAGTTAATTTTCCCCACAGCAGCCCTCGTAGTGCTGTGCTCTGTATTGGTAGCTAGAACAGTGTTGATAACACACCAGTGTTTTGGCTACTGCTGAGCAGTGCTTGCACAGCATCAAGGCTGTCTCTCCAACATTGCCCCCCCACCAGTAGGCTGGGGGTGGGCAAGATCTTGGAGGGGACATAGCCAGGACAGCTGACCCAAACTGACCAAAGGGATATTCCATACCATATGACATCTGCTCAGTATAAAAGCTAGGGGGAGGAGGAGGAAGGGGGGCATTCGTTTGTTTACGTTTGTCTTCCGGAGCAACCACTACGCGTACTGAAGCCCTGCTTCCCAGGAAGTGGCCAAACATCGCCTGCTGATGGGAAGTAGAGAATAAAATCTTTTGTTTTCCTTTGCTTTCGCGCGCGACCTTTGCTTCTGCTTTATTAAACTGCCCTTATCTCGACCTACGAGCCTTTCGTTTTATTTTCTCCCCCTGTCCATTTGAGGAGGGGGAGTGATAGAGCGGCTTTGGTGGGCACCTGGCATCTGGCCAGGGTCAACCCACTACATTATTATTATATTTCATTATTATTATTGTTAGTATTATATTTTAATTTAGTTATTAAACCGTTCTTATCTCAACCCACGAGTTTTGCCTTCTTTCCCGATTCTCCTCCCCATCCTACTGGGAGCAGGGGGGGGAGTAAGGGATCAGCTGCATGGTGTTTAGCTGCTGGCTGGGGTTAAACCACGACAGGCCTCCATGCCCACAAGGATACAGCAATGGTCTGAGCATGGCACACCAGCTCCAGCGGGGACACTACCCCAGGACCCTTGCTCTGTTGGGTGCAAGGAGCCTGGGGGCTTGCTTCGCGTCCGCAGACACATGCCTCTGCCACCAAGGCTAGAGCTGCCCCGATCCGTGTCTCCCATCCAGAGAGCCCAGGCTGACTCGGACAACACGGAGGGTCCTGCCTGCCCTTGCCTGACACAGAGCAGTTTGCAGGAGCCAGCCCTAGCTGCGGTGTGCAGGCCCTGGTCTGCTCCTGCTCCTGCTCCTGCTCCTGCTGGGGCAGTGGTCTGTGCTGCCCTCGCACGGCTGTGCTGTGCTGCAGGCTGGGCATGCTGCGTGGGTCTTGCCGGGCTGCACAGCCCTCCGGCCCAGCTCGTCCCGCTGCTCCCCAGCTCAGGGCACTGCCGGTTCCCCGCACCAGGGATGGGGTATGTGCTTGGCGTCCCTGCTGCAGCCAGCACCGCAGCTCCCAGTGCACCCGGAAGCACCTGCATAGACCAATGAAGGCCCTGGTTTGAAATACATCTCCATCCTCCTCAGCAGAAGCCAACTCCTCATCAACCAAATGCACCCATAGATCCAGGTCGTGTTGGAGGACTATTGCAAAGCCTGCAGGACACGCCCAAACAGCCATGCCACCCCGCTGGTGACACGTCTTGTGGGGACCCCTGCCTTGGGGACACTGCCTGAGAGCTGCAGCAGGCACTCTGCACCAGAGCGGCTCACACAGCCCCTCGATGAGGGACAGAGACATCCTCTAAGGGGGGATATTTCCCCCTCTCCCACACCACCCTCTCATCCTGACCCCAAGAAAGAGGCCCAGACCAGCTTCCAGCAATGAGCTATAACCCAATCAGACAGTGAATCCCAGGGACTTACTGGAGATACTGCTTTTATGGCACAATGCATAAATCCCTCTTTTCTGCTCACAGACCTCTCCATCTTCCCTACCGCTTCCCTCCTCCCTGTGCACGCACCCGTCACGCTGCTCGTGCCCCTGTGAATGGCACCCGCTGCTCCGCAGGTGCCATTTCTCACAGGGCATTAACAAAACCAGCCCTGCTCAGGGAAACATCAGCTTTTCCTGATGTCTCACCTAAATCTCCAGCCCACAGCATCTCCTTCTGGTGCAAGGGTGGCTGTCGCTCCCTCCCTTTCTATATGGGTGGGCTCCATCTAGACCTGCCCCTGCTCAAGAGATGCTTGCTATTAATTGCCAGGTCCTCATTTTCCCTGGTGCCTCTTAGCTCAAGCTCCATCTTCTCGTGACCCTGTGCCATAGAGGCAGATGCCCTGGATTGCGCTGCTCCTTCTCTCCCAGGTGTCCTGCTCTGCTTGGAGCAGCGTCGGCTCAGAAACACTGGCCAAACTGGATGCTTTTTGCCTTTTTCCAGATTGGAAAGCTGTTGCCCGAAGCGTCATCCTTGGAGGATGTGCCTGCAAAATTCAAAACCCAGGTGGAGTTTTGAATGGGGATGGGGTATGGCTTGGCCATACAGAGACATCCTCTGTGATGCCTGCCTGTCCCTGAACCCAGGCAGGTCCCTGTCTTGCCCGGGACGAGGGCTGTCACATACCACAGCCGACACAGCACTGCTGCCCTTACCACCATAGTTTTTCTGACTTTTTTTCCTTCCAAAACTTGGCTTTTCAGAGTATTTTTTTGCTCGAAGGAAACACTCCAAACAGATATCCCCAAAGCTCTGACTGGTTCAGGGTCCCACCACAACGGGCAAAGGCCCTGAGCACCAGGGACCCAGGAGACCTGGAGCATGGAGGAGAGGTGTCCCTGTCACCTGCTGTAGGACAAGCCACCTTGATGTCCCTGGCATTAGATATCACATTGCTCTTTGTCACCAAGGGGAAGGAGCAGCTTTTGGGGATTTGAAGCTTGATGTTGTCCTCACCTCTGCCATGACTTTCTCAGCAGTGAAAGAGGGGTCACACATTGCCCGGGGAAGCTCCAGTTTGATGGGTCGAAGTTACTGGGAGCTGCTGGCCCTGTGGAGCGGGGAAAGGGGCAGAGGGATGTGAGGCACAGGGCCTGAGGCCCCGGAGGAGGCGGATGCCACCCGGCAAGCGAAGCTGGTCCGCAGCCGGGAGAGGGCAGCCGCAGCCCGAGCAGCGGAGCTGGGAAAGGTGCCTGCTGCCTGGGCCTCGGCGGGACTGCTCCTGCTCCCCCCGCAGCCTCTTGTTGTCCCAAAAATCAGGATTCTTTCACCCGGTGTGCAAAAAAAGCCGATTAACACACAGAGTCGAGATATTGTTTATTTCATGTCTGCGCAGAGATGGGTGCTAGGTGGTAACTCCACAAAGCTAGCACACCTGGTTAACACACGGTAAAGCATTTTATACCTTTCAAGCAACAGTTATCAGTATTTTTACAGTTTTGCTTAGTTACCCTCGTTCCTATTGGTTCTCGCAAGCCTCATCTCCACTTAAAGTCGCAGCGTCCTCCTTTTTTACTGCGCATGTTCTGTGAGGAAGGGGCTTCTGTTGGTAGGGGGCTCTCCCTACCTAAGGGCGGGTTTTCTAGTATGTTAATTAGGATAGTTTACTCACAGTTCAAGTAGCTCTTTGGTTGCCCCTGTGCTTATCTTGGTATGTCTTTACCCACTGACTTATGGTGTCATCTTGTTTCTCTTCTCAAGGTCACGCCTCATTAACTAAGTAGCATCCTTTGTTTTTGTTTCTCGCATATCTCCAACACTCCCAGCCCTTGCTGAGCATCCCCTGGTCCAGCCTGGGGGCTGCTGCTCTCCCCGGGGCTATGCACAATCTGGTCCCGTGCCCATCCCCGGGGTAAACCCCCCTCCTCCAGCAACGCCACTGCCTGATTGAGCAGGGGATCCATCAGGATGGAGGTGTTTGAGCACCGGGCTTCAGGTCTCCCCATCTTGTCCCTATTTCCCAGCTCTGCTCCATGCCGCAGCATCACCCAGAGCCCAAAGGCACCGATCCGGGCTCACGGGGGCAAGAGCAACAGGGCTTTTCACATCAGCATAAAAAATCCCCATCCCCTGCAGTCCACAACCAGGAGCAGCATCTGGAGCACATACATAAGAAGGGACCCCTCCCTGCCCTGATATGCAGCTGTAACAGGTCCCAAGGACGACTCCTCTCTGATTTTACACCAGCCTGGGGAGGGTCAAGGAGGCCTCTCTGGAGACAACCTGCCAATAGCCAGAGCAGGGTCAGGGCATTAGTGGAGCTGATCCAGGAGGCACAGCAGAAGCTTCTCCAGCCAGAGAAGGCAGTTGTCCCAGGAACAGCAGCATTACTTTGGCTCTGCTGAGATTTGCTGGGGAGATAGAGAGTTATTCTGTTGAGGGACTGAGGAGCAGGTACGTGGGTGATATATCCCTGGATCTAAATGACCAAAAGCCAACCTGTAGTCACCAGTGGCTTTGGAAAGCAGCTGAGCCTCGTCCTTGGGCAGGGTCCCCTTGTGCAGCACCCAGGGAATGGCTCCATGGGCAGCATCCAGCTGCCGAGGGCTGGCACTGGAGAGATGCTGCCCAGAGCCAGGAGAGAAATCCACCCTCCACAACAGAGGGGAGGAGAGGTGGAGTCCAGCAGTGTCCAGATGTTACAGCCAGCCTTCTGGAAGGAAACATTCCAGTTTTTCCTTTGGAAATAATTTCTCATGTTCCACTTCTCTGGTTTTTTTTTTGCTCACTATCTCACGCTATAAATTTCACATCTTCAGAAAGTCTGACTCAAATATTGTCATGGTCCTTCAGTGAATCCCTGCCTAGACTTTCTTTTGGTGGAAAACAGAGACTTGAGATGCCTAAACAGAACAAAACTAATATCGAGCTCTAAAAATCCTCCTTACAGGCAGCTCTCTGTGCCCTCCACAGATTTAACTCTCTGTGGCTCAAACCACCCTGTTGATGATTTCAGACTAAGTGCCTAGTCCCGTGCGGTGGGCTCCAGCTCCCGGCTGCCCGCCTGGGAGGAGGGTTGCCAAATTTCCCTGGGTTTCAGGAGCTGGCTGGCCTCCCCCGTTTATTGGCTCACTAGCGTTTTCTCCCTTTAATAGCAAGGCAGCCCAGCAAGCCGCGTGACTCCGCGGGGACCAGGAGCCCTCCAAGCACTGGGAGGTTTTGTCTCATGTCCCCAGGTTGCTGGCTGGTGGTTTTGGACTGAGCTCCCTAAATGCCAGCCCAGCCTTTGCTGCTGCCAGTCAAGTCCTGGCAGAAGGGCAGCCCCTATAAATAGCGATGTGTATAATGTCTCCTCTCTCTGCCTCACCTCTTCAACTGCGAGTTTGCCTGTGTCTTGCAGCATGCAGTGCTTTGCACACTGCCACCCGGGTGCTTGCAGTGCATGGTGGTGGGGAGCAGCTGGGGTGGCTCGAGTCTCCATCCGAGCACCTGTCCCCAGCCCCATAGGGAGGGATTCCCTGTCTTCAGCAACCTCCAATCCTTAAACCCCATCCTTAAAGCAACCATGGTCATCACCGTGGTGTCCTCTCCAGGATGAGGACCTGCCACAACAGCAGGGCTGGAGCGGGCTGCATGGAGCTGCTGGCCACAGGCAACGAACCGCTGGGATCCCGTGAGTGGGTGAGCCCCAGGCTCTGCACGTTGGGGTGGCAGCTGGGCTGTGTCCTCTACACCTCTTTTCCAGGGGTGATGGAGATGGATGAAGAGAAAGCTCTGGAGCAGGGATGCAGCTACAGAGACCAAGGGCAATGCTCATTGCTGTTTTGCAGAGCAGAGGTGAAGAGCCAGGGAAGATGTGACCAGGCTGGGACATCCAGGTGCCAGTGCAGGTAATGTCTGCGGTGTGGCATCAGGCTGGGCATCCATCAGCAATTTCTCCTGGCATGGTGTGGCTGGCCACGCCTGGGACAAGCCACCCTGCTCTCAGACAGGACGAGCATCGTGTGGCACCGAGCATCCGCCATCCTGCTCCAGGACAGGACTGCTCTTAGCTGCAGGACAGCAGTATGAATCAGAGCAGAGCAGGGCTGGCAGGGCGGGAGCCATGCTGCAGCGCTTGGGGTTTTTCCTACCTTCTTTTCACAGCGCGAGCAACCCAAACTGTGACCATAATAAATAAAGTGACAGCCAGGGAGCAGAGCTCTCTGGTTTCCTGTACACCTCAGGCTGGCCAGGGTAAACACACAACAAGCCTGCACTTCAAATGGGGCCATGCCCACTGCATGTCAGCCAGAGCCCGGCCACGTGCCAAGCCAGCACGAGTGAAGCCGCTGAGCAGGAGGCTTCACAGGACACATCCCACACAGGGAAAAAAGGCCATTGCCAACCGGCACAGCCCCATTGCCCTGCGATGCTCGGCACCCAGCAGGCACCCGCACCACTGGGACAGTCACCTGTGCCTCTGGGATGTCAGGGACAGTCAGTGGGGCTGGGCTTTGGGGCATGTGTGCGCCCTGTAATTACTCCAGCCCCATCCATGCCCAGGCTGTGCAGTCATGGACCATCCTCAGACAGGCAGTGCCGGGATGGACACCCAGGGCAGAAGAGGCTCCGCTCCGCTGGCCAGCCATGCATCAGAGGGGATGCACCCTGGGGCAGTGCCCTCTGCACAGAAACCATGGGAGGACACCACAGCCTCCATCTGCACTCGTCTCCAGTCCCCGCAAGCCTCCTCTGTCCGTCCATCTGCTCCACTTGCGCCATCCAGGCAGCAATCCAGCAAGCGCTAACACATCAAGCGTGGCTGAGGACCGGCGCCCCATCCCTTGGCATGTCATCAGCATGATGCATCTCGCTTTGAGTTTGGTCTCATCCCAGCTCTCGAGCTTCCGACCCCAAACCTCTCAGTCTCTCCACCCAGTCCAGCAAGTGGGAGCCCAATTCATAGATGTGTCTGCTTCTTCCCAGCAAAGAGCTCGGGGCATCTTTGAGCAGATACTGGCGGCAAGTCAGGCAAAGCCATGGGCTGGGAGGGAGAGCAACGCACAGCCCGTAGAGCCCCTGTTCAGCAGGTCCTGCACATGTTTGTGATAGTGTAATATAACCCCCAGCCATCTGCTCATGTGTCCAAGTCGACCTGCCTGGACAAGAGCCGGCAGTTCCCTCTCTGGCCTGGTCTCTGCTCAGAGGAGAGGGAGAGGGAAGAGAGACCCTGCGGTCCCCAAATTCAGTCCTTCTGGGGTGCTGAGCGGGGGACCAGCTGCTGGACAGGATGCTGCAGCCAGCCTGGGAGATGTCTTTTCATAAACTCTCATGCCACGGCAGAATGCAGGAGCTGGGAGGTGCATGGAAGTTGCGATCCTTGCTGAGCCTGAGGATGGAGCAAGGGAAGAGCTGCAACGTCAGAGCTGCAGACTGTGCCAGTCTCGCTTGCCCTGTGCCAGGGAGGTGCAGATGAGTTCTGCCCCAAGGGCTCCAGGGTGCCTGCATCCCCACCAAGCACCATGCTCACCTGGCAGACCCCACACCGCCCCTGCCAAACCTGCCCCTTCTTCACCCAACATTTCAGCTCGCTGGCTCTGCTCAGAGCTGGTGGCCCGGCAAGCCCCAGAGCCCCACCACATCCCTTGTCCCAGTGCCCCGGCAGGGTGTCTGTCTGCTCCACCCCCCCCACCCCCCCCGAGACCCCTCCAAATCAAGCTCTGCTCTCAGCTTCCTAACCTCAAGGGTGGCCCAAGCCCGGCAGAGCTGAGGGATTCCCCGGATCCATGGCTTGGCTTGGCTCTCCAGCGCTGCAGTGGCAGAGAAAGCAGCGTGTGGCTCCCCACCAGCGCTGGCACCAAGCAGCCCAGCTCCCAGCACCCAGCAAGCACCATGAAGTGCTAGGGAAAGCTCAGGGTCTGCTCCCGGGGGGACCCACAGCCAAACGCTCGCTGCAGCCCGCCCAGCTCCACTCCTTCCAGAGGGGCTGATCCTGCAAGATGCTCGGCATCCCTCAGCTCATGCGGACTGCAGAGAGTCGGGAGGGCAGGAAGGGGAAAGCAAGAAGCTGGATGGAGAAAACCTCTCTCTGCCTGGGACTGGCCCCTCCTACATCCCCAGGCTCCCAAAATCCACGTGAGCCACTAGCTAAGGGCAGATGTGAGCAGGCTGGTGGGACTGGACCCCTCCTGCAAAGCACCTGAGAGGCCATGTGAGCTGACTCAGGGAGCGACATCTCCAGCCCTAGCACGGCCCCAGCTCTTGTAGCGCAGGCAGGACGGATCCTGCCACATGTGGCTGGTGAGGGGGCAGCCCAGGCCACGAGCAGATGTGCCGCACTAGGCTATTCCTCAGGCGATGTGGGCACTGAGCCTCAACCACAGCTGAGCGCAACACCCGCAGCATGGCCAGGAGCCAGCGCGGGTGCTGGGCCGGGCACGCTCACCCCACACGCAGCCTCCACCTCTCCCAAAGTCCATTATTGTAGGGCTGGGATGAAGGAAAACACTAGTTTATTTCTGCAGGGTTACGCGGGAGGTGAGATGACTCACGGGCGTGTTATTGTGGGGTTGCAGAGGTGTGCCAGGACACGAGCAAGGATCGGTTTGTTATTGTAGGGTTGCAGAGGGGGGCTGTGACCCCGTTTATTCCTGCTGGGATGCAGAGTGGTCTGTTATTGCAGGATTGCTGGAGTGATGCTATGTGGGTGCTGCACGCACCCAGGGCACATGGCCCTTATCTCTGCACAGGCACTGTGCCCAGGCGGAGAGGGAAACACTGGGTCTGTCCCAGGGCTCCAGCAGCGCCAGCCCTGATGGCATCACCCAGGGTCTCCAGTGTGTCCCAGGGGGACCTCAGACCACGCTTGGCCCCAGGTGCCAGGGGAGGGAAATATTCCCAATGGGTCTTCACTAGCTGGTTTCCCATTGCAGAGTTTCAACATGTTTTTTTCCTCCTGAAAATTTTCACTGTGATAAAATTGCAAACCAAATCCATTTCCAAGGGAAAGCAGGTAGGGCGATGGAAGGGTGCTGCAAAAGGGGCACGCAAACACGCACCAAAAGCCGTGAGGAGGAAAGAGGCTTTCCTTCAGCTCAGGGACACAAGCCCCAGGGCCAGATTTCACCCTACACGTTCCCCATCAAATAAACCACTATAAAAATAAACCCCAAAGAAATGCCCCTCCCAGGGGCAAGGGAAACTGAGGCACGGCAGGACCTACCTGCCTCGACTCCTCCGGAATGCTGGGAGAGGGCAGGCAGGGTTGGCGAATGCAGGAGGTGCTGCCCCGCGAGGGCACCGGGGAGGGCTGTGCACCCTGGGGGGGGGGGGTGTCCTCGTGCCCCGGGGGGACCCTTGTGCTCCGAGGGCACTGTGCACCAGTGCGCCCCGGGGGGACCCCGAGCCCAGCGTCCCGGGCGGAGAGGGACGGCGAGCCCCAGAGGGGACTGTGCACGCCGAGGGCGCTGCGGGAAGCGGGCGCGGGGCCGGTCCGGGGCCGAGGGGCGGCTCGCAGACAGGAAGTGTCCCGGGGCGGTGGCGGCAGATTGGCAGCGCCCTGCTCCAATGAAGCGGAGGCGGCGGCCCCGGCGGCTTCGCACCACCCGCGCTCCCGGCCCCAGCCAGCCCGGTGTGGGCGCTCCGCCGCCGGCCCTGCTCCCGCTCCCGGCCCGCTCCGCCGAGCGCCATGGACACATAGCCGCGGCGCCACGCAGGAAGGTAGGAAACCCTCCCATCCCCCCCCGAGGGGAATGGCTCGCCGCCGCCCCGACGCCGCGGTGAGGGGCGCGCGGCTGCGGGCAGGCTGCCGGCGCCGCGCAGGCAGACGGCTCCCCCGGCTGTTTGTTGCTCGTACGGGGAAAGTTGTGTGCGTGTGTGTGTGTGTCCCCTCGCAAAGTAGCTGGCAGGGATTTGCCCTCCCGCTTCCCCCCGCCTGCCTGGGGGTACCCGGTGCTACCCCCCTCCTCCGCCCGGCGCGCCTCCGCCTTGCCCGGAGATGCTCGGGGAATGAACGGAGTTCCAGGGGTAGGAACTTTGAGCCCCTTTCCCAGCCTCCACAGACGCCCCCCCCCCTCGAATTTCATAGAATCATAGAATATCTCGAGTTGGAAGGGACCCATAAGGATCATCGAGTCTGACTCCCTGCTCCTCGCAGGGCTACCTAAAACTAGCCCCCCATCTCCGGGGGGAGTTTTCTGGAGAAAGGCTGGAACAACACCAGGCAAAGCGCCTCCCTGGCAGGGCCTCCTCTTCTGCTGGGGGGTCCGGGGAGGGAAAAGCTGCTCTCAATTACGGAGGTGTGGAAAGAGGCGCTTTCCCATGCAGGGGCACTGGCAGGGCTCTGCCTGCCTTGTCCCTCCTTGCCCCAGGACACCATCTCAATCACAACTTCTCTGTCCTCTGCCAGCCCCTGCGGGTGCCCAGCTGTGCCCACTGCCACCCTTGCAGACTGGCTGTGTCACCCTCTCCAGCTGTGTCACCCCCCGGGTCCCCTCCAAGCTCTGGCTCCAGGCTGGCTAAGGGTGTCAAAGGGGGGCCGTGGGGCTGAGCTTGGCTCCGACATCGCTCTTGGCAAACCCAGACCCCACTGTGACGGGGCCTGGGGGTGCCTTGGGAATCTCATTTTCATTGTGCCTGGTCTCCACGGGGAGAAACCCAGAGCTGCAGCAACTCACGGACGCGTTGCTGTGCCCGAACTAGTGTTGGACCGACTGGCATCGGTGGCATAGCTGGTGCCGAGCTGTTCGGGGCTGGCCGAGCACCTCGGGTGCCGGGAGGTGCCCGCTCCTTGCAGGCTGCAGCCATGTCTGGCCGACATGTTTGCAAGGAGGTGAGGTGTTTGCACTCTGCCTCTGTTTATACAAGGGCAGGCTGTGGCGTGGTTATGCACTGGGCTATACGGAGCCCACGGCATCCCAGCCTGGCGTGGGGCAGAGGAGCCTCGTGTGGAGCTGCGAGCTGGCGGAAGTCCCTCCTGGGGCAGGGACAGGGATGGGACACAGCCACAATGTCCCCCAGCACCCACGCACCCTCTGCTCCACCAACCTGGCCCTGTTTTGAGGAGTGAAGGGGCCGTGTCTCCTCTCTGAAGAGCTGCGAACTGACCTCAGCAGCCGAAGTGGGACAGGAGCCGGGGGACAGGGGCTGAGCGGTGATGGCAGGGTTGTGCGCAGGGCTGCATGTCGCCGGCGGTGGGTGGACGGGGGATGTGGGGTGCGGTAAAGTGGTGGGGAGGGGTCCCTGGGGAGTGCTGCTGAAGCAGCTGCAGGAAGCTGGGAGAAGAGTGGCTCCAGTTTTGCCCTGCCTCCTGCTCCATGAACGTCAGTCTTTTGGGAATCTCATGGGGAGGGGAAAACTTGACTTGAATATATATCTGATAAGCCACTTTTTCCCATCCCAGAGAGCTGTCACGGCGGCAGGGGGAGGAGGATGCTTGGCTGGGTGCGGGCCCTGTTTGTGAAGGATGAATGAATGACTCACAGCATGGCGAGTCTCCCCGTCATCTTCATTGTGGCAGCAGCGGCGGTTCCCTTTTGCAGCTGCCGGGTTTATCAGAAGCCGCCACACCGGGTGGGCACCCAGGCAGCCCACACCTGCATCCCCTAGCCTGCAGGTACCCAAACACAACCCGGACCTTCTTCCCTGCCCCTCTCCCCCAGCTCACCTGGACCATCCTGAGCAGGGGAAACCCCCACGGACAGTGACGGTGCACAGCACCCTCACCTGCCATGAACTAGCTGAGCGCTCAGTTCAAATGCTCCCTTTCCACTCTGCTCTTGTTCAAAGGCCACTCCGGACTCTTCCTGCTCATGCAGGGCTCAACCTCCCTCCAGTTTCCTGCCGAATGCATTCCTGGAGAGCTTATTCCCCCATGGGTTTGTGCCAACATTGTGCTTTTAGTTCAAGACCTCTTCTCCCTCTCCAGTGTTTACCCTGCTGTATTTATAGCTTCCTCGTTAGGTTAAACAAGCTGAAGGATCCTTGCCTCCTCTTCTCCTGCAGGCTTGGCTCTAGAGGAAAACCCTCGCGAGATGCTTCCCGCAGGAGGGGGCAAGTGCTGGCTTGCGGCTCCGCTTTCCTCCCTTTGGAAAATTTGGGCACCTCTCCCAGCTTGTTTCCTCTCTTCTTGTTCAGGCATGGGAGAGGGTGGCTCTGCCCCTGCCAAAATGTAGCCAAGGACGGAGCTTGGATGGGACAGGAGCTCTTCCCTACGGGTGATGCGCCGGGGCCTCACCGGCATTTGGGATGCTGATGCAAAGCCAGCATCAGGAATTAGTCCTGGGATGTCTGGGGTGACTCACTGGGATGTTTAGAGAGCTTTTGTTTTTTCTAAGTGTTCCTGTGGTTAGGACAGCATTGCATGTGTGAAAATCACCAAATCTCTCCAGCCGGGGATGTAGTGACCTTGCGACCCAATTTCCTACTGGAAATCTCTCCACACCTCCTGGTGATGATTTTCTCCTCCCGTCCAGGCTGTGAAGGTGGGGAAGGGCGCAGATGCCTTGCAGTTGTGGTTGGGTCGTCTTCTCCAATGGCCAGATTCCCATGGACCATTTCCATGGAAAAAGAAAAATTCCTCTAGAAATGAGAAGCAGGTTTGCAGTGTCAGGGATCAGCATGTTAATAGGAATTATCTCTCGAGTCTGACTGCTTCCCAGGTCTCTGAGTCACCCTGGCATGGGGGTGGGATGGGGCGAGCTTCAGGCTCCTTTGGACGGTCACAGCACCCACAGCCCCTGGAGCATGCACCGAGCTCTCCGGTACAGGCGGAGGGAGGGTGGACGAGCAGGCTGGGCTGAAAGGTGCGACTGCCTTCTCTCCAGTGGCATGAGTCTGGGACATGGAAAATAAAACCTGGCAAACATCTCCTCCTCTGGTGTTTGGGATAGGGGAGGTCCAGGAGAAGAGGGACAAGAAGTCCAACTGATTGTCAAGACCTGACTCACCTCTGTCCTAGTGGGATCGTGTGCTGTGGTCACATCTGACCAGCAGAGCCTGGGCTTGCTCCAGTGGGGATCGGTCCTTGCTGAAAAAGCTTACAAGGGATTTTGGAAGGGTTTTCCGGGAGGGTCTGGCCAAGGGAAGGTCACATCAGCCGGTGCCCTGCTTGTACACGTTTCCTGAAGATGCTTTTGGAGAGGACAAATGGTCTGGAGGAACCTCGGGTGAGGGCTGGTGTGGTCAGACATGGGGCTGACCTATGCAGGTGGTGATGGCCAGGGGGACCACAGGTAAGACCAAGCATTGACCAGCACAAGAAAGTGCCCGCTGGCAGGAGGGATTAGGAAGATGGTGCAGGTCATGGGGTTTTCAGCCAACTGTAGCCACCCAGGTCCTCACTGCCAACGGCTCAGTGCAAACGCGTGCGGCGGTGGGCAAGAAGCAAACAGGGTGTTGGGCTGTGGGGAGAGGGGAGGATGCTGACAGTGTTTTGGAAATCAACCCGGGGCTCCCTGGAGGCTGCTCGGCTCTGGTCCCCTCCTCTCAATACAGAGATGGCTGAAATAGAAACAGCCTAATAAAAACGGTTACGGACCCGCAGAAATTGCCTTATAGGGGAGAGGTGGAAAAGTTTAGGGCTCCTTCATCTAATGAAATTCTGATGGTGGAAAGAAGGTTGTTAGGGCATCTTCTGGTTTACCCCACCTCCTAAAGTGAAAACAAGGGATGCCAAGCCTTGTTGAAAAGCTGACGCTGGAGATGCACCAAGGGGAAAAGGGGAAGGGAGAAGCCGCCAGCTTCGTGGGAGCATCGTCTCTGCGGCAACTTGGGAGAGGGTCTTCAGACTTTGGCAGAAAGGGACTGCCTCTGAGTCCCGTCCCACTTTGGGGAGCCCCGAACAGGGCTTGGGGCTGCCGCCTACCATCCTGCTGGCAGCCCTAAGGGATTTGAATGTCCCCGCAGAATAGCACGTGGGAGGTAGTGGGCTGGCATGGCGCCCTGGAGCACATCCCCGTGGGCTGGCGCGGCGATGCCCATCCAGCTGTTTCCTTCGCCTTCCTGTGCTTTCACCAGCCCCTTCCTTTGGGACCAAAACCCCTGTGTGCTTCGTCCTGGCCAGACTGATAGCTGCAGCTGGAGCCAGGGACCTCACCAGCCCCTCTTTGATGAAGGTTGGCATGGGCGTCAGTGCTTGAATTCAATAACACTGCGAAAGGTGTGATTCAGCCCTCACCTTCCTGCAAAAGTAGCTAGGAAAAACCCAAAAGTGCCGTCATGTGGGGTCTCCTTTGCAGGCCAGCCCAGCGCCGTGCCAGTGTTGTGACAGAGCTCCTGACAGCTGTGCTGCAACGGCCCCGCAAAGGTCCTCCGGGGCTGGCTCGGCAATGGTGGCCCGGCTTGGTTTTGCGAAAGCCGCTGTCACGCAGGGTGCCCAGGCCATCTGGCATCTCCCCAGACTTTCTTGCAGAGCCAGGGCCAGCCCTGAGCCCCTGGGGAGGTCTGCAGGAGTCTTTCCTTTGCTTTCCATGAGTTTTGCCCGAGGCCCTGAGGCTTAGAAGGAGCTGGTGGACCCAACCAGCTATTGCTCCATCCTTGTCTTGCAAGGGCCAACACGCAACCCCGAGGGGTTCCTCAGCACTTTGGCTGCTTTTGATTTTTGTTTTAGCTCCTGCGAGGATCCTGGGGGCTGTTTTGTAGCTCCCCGAGGCCGGTCCACCCCGTCCCGGCTTTGAGTTTTGCAGCTTTATGGCTGGAGCATGGCTGTGCCCGGGGAAGTGTCCCTTTTCCCTTGGTATCCCCGATCCCATGCCCGGCTCTGTTCCCCCTCTCCAGTCAACGCCGTGCCTGGGGTCCTTGCATCCCCAGCACCCAAAAAACAAATCAGTGCCTCGGGTCCATGGCTGCCATGTTCCCACTCCCTGCAGTGATGGGCGCAGGTGGTGCATGCAGTGAGCAGAATGCGGCTCCTCCCGTTGCCTGTGACCACACAGGGAGCAGCCAGCATGAACTCCGGAGGGGCCGATCTCTGGAGCATCCTGTTGACACAGCTCTTGGTCTGCTGCACATCCCCATCCCTCCTTCCCAACTGGAGGCTGCAGCTGGGCTCTCTGGCAGCTCCGACGGCTGGGCAGTTTGCCCCAGAGATGTCTCAGAGGGCTCCGCTTGGCTGGCGAGGTGCTGAGGTTCGGATTCAGAGCTATCCAGGAGGAGGATGCTGAGATGCCCGGGCTCGGATGAAGCCGCAGCGGTGCTCGCGCTGTGCCTGGGATGGGTGAAGGACGTAAGCGAGGCAAGGTTTGTAGGGAAGATCATCTCAGTTTTCACCCCTGGGGTGCAGCTGGAAGAGCAAGATGGGTGCTGGGGCGGCGCGTCCTGCTGCGTCCTCAGCCAATGTCCCTGTGAGACATGTCCCCAGCCAGGTGGTTAATAGTGAGCAGGTCTGGCCATGCACAGAGGATTTGTTTCCTCCAGCACCTGGAAAGGTTCCTGAGGGCTTTTTTTCACTTATTTTCCCCATCTACCAAGGGCAGAAGGACCCTGCAGCAGAATTTAACCCTCCTGGGGCGCACAGGGGACCTCAGCAGCACTGCTGGTGATGTGGCCGCTGCGTCTCCGGCGGCAGTGACGTTTCAGGGATGGCAGCAAACACCTCTCCACCATCCCTCTCCGCAACCAGAGGAGGGTGGAGCAGAGCCAGAGGCAGCTTTTGCGGCCAGCTCTATGAATTTCCAATTACCTGCTTGCCTTGCCACTGCGCGAGAGGTTCCCGCACCTAATTTTTGGTGAAATGATCCATTTTTCTCAGTAATTTAATAGCGTGGGCAGGCTGCTTGCTGATGGAGAGTCAGCAGCCGGCACCAAGGAGCCTGTGTGCTGGGCTGCCGGCTGTAACCACCTTCCCTGGGCGATGCAGGAATGCTGACCTAATAGAAAAGACATTTAAAGAGGAGTTTTGGAGAGCAGCTCGGCTCGGGCTTGGCTCGAGCGTGCACAGCTGCTGGCTGCAGTGGGGTCTCTCTGTGCCCCAGCAGGTCCTGGGAACTGGCAGGGGTGGAGGGGACATCTCCAATGGCAGCCAGGCACCAGGGCACAAGCTCTCCCAGCCGCCCACCAACACAGCCTGGGGGGGTTGTATCATGCAGCTGCTTTATTTGCTGGAAAAAAAGGCTGTTTCGGGGAGGCCAGTGCATGTTGTGAGCTGAGGCTGGGTTCAGCACCGGACTGTGGCTCTCCAGAGCTGGAAAAGCCATGGCATTTCACTCTGAAATTTTCCAAATGAGATGTTTTGATTTTATTTTATTTTTTTTAAATTTTATTTTATTCCCCACCCCAAGGTAATGTTTGGAAGCCAAAATTAGCTCAATTTAACTTGAACCATTTTAAAAAAGTAAAACCACTGAAAACTAAACAAGGCCTACCATTTAGAACAAAACGTTTTGGTTTTCATTTTCGTTTTGGCACAAAAAACCCAAACTTTTTTTTTTTCCTCTTGAGCCACAAACAATATTTTTGGTTTTTTTCCCCTCCTCGTTGTTTCCCAAGACTAACGTTGTGCACTGTGGCTGGGGACAGGTGAGCTCTGGTGCCGTCCCCAGTGGGACGGGGGTCCCAGGGCGGGTGCTTCCCCGTGGAGGCCGGAGGGGTTTTGCAAAGGCAAGCGGGAGCCGCTCTCCCCACTGCCAGCACTGACTCAGTTGGGAGCTCCTTGTGGAAAGGGGAGGCCCCCGGGCATGGGATTTGGGATTTGGGTCTGTCCTGGCTCTCCTGGGGCGGCGTGAGCCCCAGGGCTGAGCCCCACTGGTACCCAGGCTGGGCACGACTGTGCCGTGGGTGCTGTGCCCTCTGCTGGGCATCCCCACTGGGAAGGGCGAGCTCTGGCATTGCCTTCTCCCCTTGCTTATTCAGGTTTAAAATTAATCTGACCTTCCCCTGCTCAGGCTTGTGCAAACACGGTGCGTGGCCCTGAGCAGGGAGCTCCTGCCGGCCCAAGGGGAGCCTTGTCTGCCCCCAACTTGTGCTGTCGCTGTCCCCTCCAGGTGAGGTCTCCTGCCGGGACCAGGGTGCTGGGGGGTGCCAGGTGATGGTGGAGCACCCACTCTCACTGTCAGTGCGCCAGCCCCCGGCAAAGGCACCTCCAGCCGTAAATCAGGGTATAGTTAATCCTCTGGTACAAGCTGCCAGGAGGCTGGGTGCCCGGATCCAGCATCTCCGGGCTGGGCAAGGGGTGGCTGCAATGCCTCCGTCCAGGGCAGGAGCCCGTGTACTGGAGCCAGCGATCATCCCCCAGCCTTGACCCTCCTCCATCACCTGCGGTCCCAGGCCTGCATTCTCCATCCTTTGCCAAATCTCAGCTCTCTGCTCTGCCCCAGCCTTGCCGGGAGCTGGGACATCCTCGGGCTGTCAGCCAGGAAGGGAGCGGGGAAGGGATGATGGGGGCAGCGCCGGGGCCAGCCCTGGCCCAGAAGCGAGTACCTGACTCATCCACCACCTGATTTTATTTTATTCCCCTCTCTTGGTGCCTTGCTGCATACCACAGCCGTGCTTTTTATAGCCCCCAGCTGCAGCCTCGGAGTGCTCCCGGCCAGCTCCCCGCCACAGCCCTGCTCACTTGGTGCCGGCTACACCGTCCCTGGGGTCCCCACGGCAGTTCAGCAAGAGGAGAGCGTGGGCTGTGGATGAAGGCAGATAATTAAATCCTAACCCGGAGCCACACTCCCGTGCCAGCGGAGGTGTTTAAAGAGCCGCATTAGTCACCCCTGTTGCAACCGGCATGTGCCAGGTCGGAGGCGAGCAACAGTGGCTCGTCCCTCACCGTCCCCTCTGGTGCTGCCCAGGGGTGTTTCCAGCCCACGAGAGCCGCTGGCTCCTTCCATGAAATGCAGCCAGTTTGCTCTGCTGTGGAGGGTGTCAGCGGTCCCCCCGCCACCCCCAGTTCTCCCCCCAAGCCCTGGCGGGGCTGCACTGCTATGAGAGAGGTTAGAGGGAGGTTAGAGGTTCCTGCCTGCTCCCCAGGAGCGCTTTTACGAGCACCTGGGGCTTGCTGCCACGTTTCCGCATCCCGCAGCCGTTCCCATGGCTGGGATGCTGCTACAGGGTCCAGAGCGAGGAGGAGGAGGAGATGGGATGTGCAGCTCTTGCAGGCTGCGTGCCCAGAGCATCCCTCTGTCGGGATGTGGGGTTTGAAGAGCAGGGTCGGCCAGCCAGTGGGCAGGGAGCGAGCATCCTCGCTGGGAAGTGGCAGGGGACAGACCCAGCAGCTCACCCCCATGCTTTCTCCAGACGTGATTTCACTGCCGCGGGGAGGGAGCACAGCCAAGGGATGGGCCCTGCTCACCCCAGTGGCACCTGGCTCGCTTGCCGGGGCGTTAGTCATTTGGGCCACGGCTGGGAACGGGGTGTGCCCAGGGTCCCCGTGAGCCATGGGGATGGGTAGCTCGGTGAGCCTGTGCTTTTGGGATGCTGCCAGGGAAAAGGCAGAGGGATGGAGGGAGGGATGGATGGAGGGGCTTCTGAGCTCACAGCCCACCATCACCCTCCTCACTGCTGCCTGGAGAGGGGGTAGAGGGCAGTGGCGAAGCCAGATGTGCACCGGGCATCTCTGGCTGAGCAGGTGGGGCCGAGACAGGGCCACCTTTGCCAGGCTGATGCCTGCAGCTGCTCCCCGACCTCCTGGCCGTGGCTTTTTGGGGCTGGGCACAGCAGCACGGAGGCAGAGGAGATGCTGTGGGGAGGCAGCATCCCATTTCAGGGATGAATTTGGGGAGATGTCCCAAGGAGAGGGCTTCTGTGGAGGTTTGCGGGTCCCTGGGATGGGGGGAGACCCCAAGGTGCCGGTGAGCCACCAGAGCGGGGATTCTGCCACAGCCCCTTGCTCTGTGCAGGCACCGGGGTGTCGGGTGCCCAGGGCTAATTTTAAATCCTGGCTGAAACGCTGGCTGGCTTGTTCTGCCTCCGGCGGGGAGGCAGGGAGAGGCCCGGCGGTGAAATACAGGCAGTGCTTGCCATGTGGCTGCTGCCAAGTAGCTGGGGCCTGGCAGCCTTGCCTGCACACAGGCAGAGCAGCAGGCAGGGGAAGGCAGGGAGCTGCGGGGGTGTGGAGGAAGGGATGTGCAGGGGTGGGTTTTCCAGAAGCGTCAGCTGAAATTTTTACCTGGTGCAGGTGGCTGCAGGGGATGGACTTCCAAATCTGCTCCCACCCGAAGGCACTGGGCTTTACCCCGTGAGGGTTGGGGTCTCGCCAGCGGCACCCCGGTCCTTGGGCGAACCGGGGGTGGCTGGGGGGGCCGCGGGAAGGGGGAGCTACTTGTGCTGCCAGCCAGGTGCCGAGCATGCCGGGAGAGGGGAAAGCCTGGGAGACTCATTCTGAAACAAGGCTGCCCTTTTATTCTCCTTTACAACTGCATTTTAATATCCACAAATACCCCTCCCTCCCTGGGCTGCTGCCGGTGGAGCCTGTATCGCCTGCGCTTAGCCTGCTGAGAAACCCCAGCCAAACCCTGGGCCCCAGAGCAGGGGAGAGGATTATATTTCCCCTCCCTCATTTTTTTAATACATGTTTTCTATAGCTCTAATTAGACAGGCTTGAGCCCCAGCCAAGACAAACACACCTAGGGGAGCCTCACCTTACAGACTCCATCTGCCATGCTGGGGGCTCTGCTCCCTGCACAGCCACTGCCTGGCCCCTTTATAGGGGAGGGGGCTACTCGGGGCAGGGCACCTCTCCCGCGCCAAGCCACCCAGCAGCCTCCACGCAGGAGGAGAGCCTGGTGAGGCGGTGCGGGGAGATGGTGCAGAGGTGGCAGGGCAGCGGGTGGCTGCAGGGGCGCCTGGCAGAGCCCCGTCCCGTGGCGAGACCCCCGTCCGACGTGGAGCAGAGGTATCCCTGCCCACCAGTGCTGCTGCAGTGGCATGGGACTCTGCACCTGCTGGGGCAGGATGCTGCGGGGGGTGTGTGTGTGTGTGCAGTGGGTACCAGCGAGGTTTTGCCCTCTGTCTTGGTTTCGGTTGGGATAGAGTTAATTTTCTTCTTAGTAGCTGGTACAGTGCTGGGTTTTGGATTTAGTGTGAGAATACTGTTGATAACACACTGATGTTTTAGTTGTTGCTAAGTAGCGCTTATCCTAAGTTAAGAATTTTTCAGTTTCCCATGCTCTGCCAGCAAGCAGGTGCACAAGAAGCTGGGAGGGAGCATGGCCAGGACAGCTGACCTGAACTAGCCAAAGGGGTATTCCATACCATAGAATGTCATGCCCAGTATATAAACAGGGGGGAGTTGGCTGGGAGGGGTGGATCGCTGCTCGGGCATCGGTCAGCGGGTGATGAGCAATTGCATCGTGCATCACTTGTCTTTTCTTGGGTGTTATTTCTCTTTTATTTTGTTATATTCCTTTTCATTACAATTATTATTATTATTATATTATTAGTAGTAGTATTATATTTTATTTTACTTTAGTTATTAAACTGTTCTTATCTCAACCCATGAGTTTTGCCTTTTTTTTTTCCAATCTTCCTCCTCACCCCACTGGGAGGGGGGAGGGGGAAGTGGCTGTGTGGTGCTTAGTTGCTGGCTGGGGTTAAACCATGACATCCTCCCAGAGTGACCACGTGGGTGCATCGAGGGGTCACAGCCCCCAAAATCCCTGCATGCCTGGGGAGGGAGGACGCAGGGGCTCTCCAGCGTGTCCGGGTGTGTGTTGGGCTGCGGGACCACCTACCCGGTGACACCCATCCAGGGACCATTCGGGAAAATGAGCAGGGGACATCAACGTGCCAGGCCACCACAATGGCTTGCATTGACAGCAAAATCCACCCTGGGCTGAGCTTCGGGTGCTTGTTCCCTTGACTGCTGGTTTTCTTGTGGGGCTTTTTGGCTAGGCTTTTCTCCCTGCAGTTGTTTCAGGGGCCGCCCCATTGCCGGTGGGCTGAGCAGTGCCGGCACCCCCACGCTGGGGTCCAGTGGGTCCCACACCACATCTGTGCCTAGCCGGAGCTGAGGGAGCTCTTGGGGGTCTCTGCTTGCCCACGTTGGAGTCCCACCTCTTCTTGGGTTTAAAGCCCGATGCCGAGCAGGACTGGGGTGCACACCCTGACCATGCGATGTGGGCCAGGGAGGGGCAGCACCCTTGGGTGGCACCCAGCGCCACAGCTCATACTGGAGGACATTTCCTCCTCCCCTCCACGTGCCATCTGCCAGGGACATGAAAGGGACAGCACTGTGCCCCTCCTCCATCCCCAGGGATGGGTGCAGCACGGCATCCCCTCCTGCTCTGTCTGCCCAAGCGGTGAGCAAGTGGGCACCAAGCAGGCATCACTGCTGCAAACTGCCCTCCTGGTGCCCGGGATGCTGCCAGCAGCTCCTCCGAGGAGCTCTGGCAGCTACTTCGCCCTCCATCCCCCCTGCTGGCAGAGTAGAGAGGCCTACAAAGGGGATGCTGCTGTACATGGGCTTGCCCTGCTGCCCCCTGGTGCACCCAAGCCCTTTGCACCAGCATCGCTGTCTCGGGGCAATAGTAACTGTAGCGGCAGTTTAAAATATAAAAAGCAGGATCTGGCCTCACCAGGACCTGCTGGCTCCTTTCAGGTGATGGGCTGGGGGGGTTGTACAGGCTGGGACATGCCTCCACCCCCCTCTGGCAAGTATGCCAGGCTGGAGGGTTCCCCATGCATGGGGGGTTTTGGGGTGTGGCGGCTGCTGGTCCTGGCAAAGGGACCTGGGTGCCTCTGGCTGGAGCTGGGCTGTGCAGAGGGCAGCTTGAGTGTTTCGCAAAGGATTTCAGAGCTGCCTTGGCCTCCAGTCAGAGCAGGCTGCAACGGGAACATTTAGAAATTCTTTTGGACGAGGAAAATTCAATGGGCAGCTCCCCTCTGGAGAAAGTTTGAGATGGCTGAAATATTTGGAGTGAGAGGCTGCTTGCTTTTGTTTACTTTGAACTATAACATTGAGGGGGGGGAACCCCAAAAGGAAAAAAAGAGACAATAGGAGCCTGTAAACAGAGCTGGCCCCGAGCAAGGCCGGGGCATCTCTCCAGCGTCGTGGAAGGAGATGTGTCAGCACGCTCACCACGTTGCCCTGCTTTCCCCCCCACTCAGATATGCTTGCACTTAATCTTTCAGAACTTGGTTGTTTTTTATTTTCCCCCAGCAGAAAACAAGCCAGATGGTGTTTTTCCAACCTTCTCAACTCAGGCAGGGCACAGCCCCCATCCCCTGGCCCTGCACTGCAGCCCCCAGCCTCGGCAGTGGGCTTCTGCCCCAGCTTTTGCTCGCTTCTTGCCACTTCTCCACCTCTCCTTTTGGCTTGGGGGCTGCCGTCCAATTGACCCAGCACGAGGTGGGGGGCATGGATGCTGCCACAGTGAGGTGTTTCCCCAGCCTCTAGCCCTGCCACGTGCCTCGTACCCTGCTGCATCCCCTGGGCTGCCTCCCCTTAGCAAAGCAGGCAGGGTTGCCTCCAAGCTTGGAGAAGACGAGCCATGGTTGTCCCACCAGGTGCCAGAGCCCGGCACCAGCATCCCCACATTGCACATTGCTGGGGGTCCACAACCGCCATCCTCCCCCCATGCAGGGACACCACCAGTGGGCTGCAAAGGGTTAATGGGCCACCCTTTGGTGGTGGCTTTATTTGACTGCCCAGGTGGCCCTTAATGACACCTGAAATCCCTCTCTGGCCAAAAGGCCCAAAAGGGATTTTGTTTTGCAAAAGGAGTGACAGCAAATTGCTAGCTGGGGGAGAGTTTGTGCCACGGTATGGTGAGCTGTTTATTTTGAGGGGGGTGAAATGCCGGGGTGCAGGCTGGTGCCTGGCTGCCCCCATCATGCTGGGAGCTGTGGGTTCACTGAAACCTCTGTCGGGCTGGGCTGAGCCTGGGAGCAAAAAAATATCCCAAATCCCAAACACTCCCAGGACAGGAAAAGCCTTTCCTGCCCTACTCTAATCACAGGGTGGCCCAACTCCCTGCCGGTGAGTCCCACTCGTGTCCCCGGATCTGGCACAGGCTCTGCCGTGCTTGTACCCATCCTGCAACCCTATGCCGAGGACAGCAGGGACTCCAGCTGCAGCGTTGGTGGGTTTCTTTACAGCCGGGAGATTTTTTTTAGGTATTTCTCTGGCGTGTGGCTTTGGGGGAGGGAGCATGGGGATGGGGAGAGGGGGGACCCCTTCTCTCCCCCCCTCCAAATGCAATGCTGCCAGTGTTTGGGGTGTTGGGGTGGGAGTTTCCCAGCCGGGGTAAGAGAAAAGCCTGCCCTGCTGCCATGCCGAGGCATGGGGTGGCCCCCTGGCCCCTCAGCACTGGGTCCTGCTAGCGGCCGCCAGCCCTGTGGAGGAGAGAGGTGACCCTCAGGGTATGGGGGGTGTTTGCACTTGGGTTTGGACACCGTGGTTGTGGTCAGCAGGGTCAGCAGGGCATCGCCAGGGGATGGGGGGGAGGGTTTGTCTGGGTTGGATGAGGATTTGCCTTGTGCCTGGCTGTGGAGATGAACCAGTTCCCGGGGCGGTTCTGGGGTTAACCCTGTGTTTGGGCTGAGCTGGGTTTAACCCCACATTTGGGCTGAGCTGGGGTTAACCCCACATTTGGACTGCACTGGATTTAACCCCAAGTTTGGAGTGCACTGGATTTAATTCCACTCCTGGGCTGAGTTGGGTTTAATTTCACTCCTGGGATGAGCAGGGTTTAATCCCATGTTTGGGCTGCACTGGGTTAAGCCCCTCACTGGGACTGTACTGGATGTAGCCCCGCACATGGGCTGCTTGGGTTTAGCCCCGCGTTCAGGCTGCAAGGGGGTTATTGGATTGCACCAGCCTCACAGGGAAAGGCTGTGACTGGTTTTACTGGTTTAGTTGGGGTAATTCCAGCAGTGGGTGCTGGGGTCGCAGTGGGTGCAGGTGTGCGTGTGTGTGTGCCGGCTCAGCTCAGCCCAGCAGGCATGGGGGCCCATGGGTGCTCAGCACCCCACTGAAGGGGTGCAGAGGAAAGCAGCCCTTTTTGAGGTCCCCAAGGCACCAGAGGGGCTGGGGACGGCGAGTGGGGCTCTCCCTTTGGCCTTGGGGAGCATCACCCCGGCAGTGCCCAGGGTGGGCGAGGAGGTGCCCCGGGCACTGCCGGCAGTCCTGGGGGCTCGTCATCCAGAGGCGGTGGGGGACGCGCCTCCCTCCCACCGGCACCTATTGCTGGGCTTTCTCTGGGCACCCAGTGGTGTTTAGGGGACAGGGGTGGCTGGTTGCAGGGGACCAACTCAGCAGCAGGGTTGATGCTCCCCCCACCCAAAGGTGCATGTTGATGCAATTCCCAGCTGGTGCCATGGGGTTGTGCCACCTCCAGGTCTAGCCATGCTGTTGGGTACGAAACCCTCCAGCCTTTCACTCGCATCTGAAGAGGGGATGGTGCTGAGGTGTGCAGTGTTGGTGGGGATGGAGGCCACCGATGCTGCAGGGGTGGGATGCTGCCAGGTTTCTGGGCAGAGCAGTGGCCATGGGGATGGGCTTAGGCCACGCCGCAGCTCCTCGGAGCGGGGCACAGTGCTTCTGCAGGGCTGCCAGGAGGAGAGGGGGTTAGCGGGGCACTGCCCTCCCAACCCCGCAGGAAAGCAAGAAGAGGGAAATTCCTGCTGCTTTGAAATGCTGCTGCCCTTGGCCATGGGACAGGTTTCCCACAGCAGGCACTGGCAAAGAGGAGAGTCTGGGGCTTGGGCCAGGGATGCTCCACCAGCTCAGGGGCAGGAGTGCAGCATGATGCCATGTCCAGGGCATTAGAGCCAGCTGGTGTCAGATGTTGCCCTTGCAGAGCAGCTTTTTGCAGGTGGGTGGCTCTGGCAGGGCCCAGCATGCGGCGGGCAGAGCTGCCAAATGCTCTTGGGTTGTTTTATTTGCCACATCTCTGTTGCAGCAATGCTGCCCCGGACCACCCAGGGAGAGGTTAGGAGGAACCCCAGCTTTCTGTGCTCGGTGGGGAGCATCCCATGTCTCCCCCTGCCATCTTCAGCCCCCGGCACAGCATCATCTGCATGTGTGTCCCCCCCCCACCCCTGGCTCTGCGTGCGGCTTGTTCTCTTTGAAAAGCGACTTCAAATGAAGCAAAGCAAAAAAAAAAACCAAAACCCACTGTCTTTCAAAGTGCTGAGCGCAATGGAAAGTTGGCCTCCCCCAGGAATCTGCGCCGGGCTTTGCCAGGCCACGGCGGGGCATGGCACAGAGCGGCCGTGCCAGGGGGACTGTCACACCCTGTGTTAGCATCAGTGCCAGTGCACATGGCTGTGATTTGGGGGATGGGGGATGTTTTGGCTCGCGGCATTTCGGTTTGGATGCAGGAAGGGGTTCATGGCAGGATTTCTCCCCGCATCTCCCCAAAAACCTTTGGATGAGCTAAAATGATGCCCAGCAGGACAGAGATCAGTGCAGGATGGAGGATGGCACCTTGCATTTCTGGCTTGCACCCATGGGTGCCACGCACAGCCTGATCACTCTGGCCATGCTGGTGATGAAAGCATCCTGTGCTGGGGGTGTGGAGTCCAGCACCACTGCCCTCCCTGCCAGGGCCAAGCCACAGCCCCAGGCTGGGCTTGGTCCCACTGCCCTGGCCATGGCCACGGGAGGTCACCCAGCCCCGGGCAGGCGGCAGACGCCTCTTGGCCCAGTATTAGCACGCAGGGAGGAAGAAAAGCTCCGATTGTTCCCTCTGCCCCAGCTCGGCTCCAGGGCCACTGTGCCGGGACTCCCCGTCCCCGGGATATGTCACCACCAGTGCAAGCATAGAGGGATGCTTTCTCCACCTGTGTGCCTGTCCATGGGGGTGCAGAGCCGCTAAGGAAGGTGGCCTGGCAACCCACATGCGTGTGAGTTCATTTGCACGCCTGTTTTCCCCTCGGCCAGGGAGTTTGGTTGCAGAAAGTAAGGGGATCCTTTCTGGGCAGGCTGTTTTGCAGCTCTGCCTGGCCCAGAGCGCCTGGCCCCCTGCCACGCTGCCACACCCAGGGCAGGCGAGGGCTCCGGGTCTTCCTCCGCTCTGTGGCTCCTTCCCCTTTTGTTTGTGGCCTTCGGGCAGGCGAGGAAGGGCTTGCCCTGTTTCTTCTCTCTGCGGTGGTGTTCAGCTGTGGCTAGGTTTCAGCAACGCTCAGGCGGATCATTTATTAAGCCAATGTGTGTGTCTAGGGGGAGCTCAGTACTGCCTTCCCCCACGCCGTGCTGGCAGGGGTGGGCAGCTGCCCAAAAGAGCCTGTCTGAGGCAGGGGAGCTCATGGGATGCTGGGGTGAGGATGGGGAGTGCTGGGGGGCCCTGGGACGGAGGGTGCTGAAGGGTGGGAGGATGCAGGGTGGCCCTCAGGGTGAGTGGTGGGGGACCGCTGGGGGTTGTCATGGAGATCAGGGGTTGGGATGTGGCTGGGGATGGGGTCTACAGAGATGCCCTCTGCCACCATGTAGAGGTCTGGGGTGCCTCTGGGTCCGTGGGCATTACCACCCGCAGCCAGGCTAGCCAGGCAGGGCTTGCACTGTTCCCCGGGGGCGTTAGCAGCAGCTAGCTGCAAATCGTACCGTGCCCCCAGCTCTTCCTTTGTCCGTGCAGGGAAAGATGCCTTTGAGCATCGCGGCTGCAGGGTCATTTTTCCAGGCTGGTCTTGAACCAGTCAGCGGCCCTGAGACCTGGCAAGCTCATGTCATCAGTGAGCCAGTGCCCAGAGCATATCCCCCTGCCACAGAGGGGCATGGTGGGCGATGGGTGCAGCAGCTTTGCCTTCACCCTCCACAGCGTTTCCATGAAAACCCAGGGTGGTCAGGAGAAGAAATTATTTTATTTTAAAACTATTTCTCTCTGTCCACACTAACACACTCTCCCTTCCCCTGACCCCCCCCCAGCACTATCCCCTTAACTCTAGCCTGCGTGGTGTTTGGAGTTATTTTTGGTTGCTGCTTTTAAGTGTATTTTAAGTCTGGGGGTTTTTTCCATCACCAAAATATTTTACTTTCAGGACGAATGTTCCCAGTTAGTTACCAGCATAGTTTTGGCAGAGAGCTTTTAACTGATGTTTCTTGGGAACGTTTCTACAGGTGGTTTGGTAGGAAAAGCTTATGACAGTCTCATGAAATTATTTACGTTTGAGGCTTGTGTTTGAGGCTGCCTGGTGTGTTCAGGATGGGGCTGATGCAGGGTGCTGCGCGCCTTCCCCCTGCACTCGCTGGGTTTCAACGCATCTCCTTGTGGCTCTCGTTTCCTTTGCCATGCGGTTCGGTCTGCGGGTGCCTGCGGCACACCAGACTCAGGGCCGGCAGCCTTCCTGCAGGAGAGAAACCGGCAGCTGTTCCAGGGCACCTTTCCAGGGCTGGAGCATCCCTGAGCATCCCTCCTCGGTTGTTGAACCCGGGTGACTCAGGGGGATGCGGATTTATGCCCACGAGCTGCAGCCTGCGCTTGGGGCTGGCAGGGAGTTCACTGCCTCCTGTGCCCTCGGCCCCTGCCCACCTGCAGCCAGGAGCAGAGCCCAGCAATATGGGTGTAAATAAGCAGGCCTGCCCATTTGTGTGGGGTGGGCAGGGAGTCTTTCAGGGAGAAATGATTCAGCTGTCTGTGCCTGCTGGGGCAGGCAGGGCTGGCTGATAGGGACAGTATGATGCTGCTGAGATGGATGGATAGCGTGATGCTGGCCAGGATGGATGCCCTGGGGCAATGCTGGCTGGCACAGACAGGGTGATGCTGGCTGGGATGGACAGGGTGACACTGGCTGATATGTGCAGGACAATGCAGGCTGGAATGGATGCCTTAGAGCGATGCTGGCTGGGGTGGATGCCTTAAAGCGATGCTGGCTGGATGGACAGGGAGATGCTGGCTGGCACAGACAGGGAGATGCTGGCTGATATGTGCAGGACGATGGAGGCTGGGACAGACACCTCAGGGCGATGCTGGCTGCTATGGACAGGGTGATGCTGGCTGGCATGGACAGAATGATGCTGGCTGAGACGGACACCTCAGGGCAATGCTGGCTGGCACAGACAGGGCGATGCTGGCTGGGATGGACAGGGTGATGCTGGCTGGCACAAATGTCGATGCTGGCTGTGCTGTGGTAGAGAGGCCCAGTCTGTGGCTGGGGTTGACCCATGGAGAGCTGGATGCACATCCTGCCTCAGTATCCCCCTCACTGGTGGTCTCTGAGTGGGAGGAAGGGATTTCAGGGCTGTTCTCCCTGGGCCCAGAGACCCCAAACGGCCCAGAAGGGCACAGACCTGCACAGACCAGCCCTGCAGTGGGTACAGGTATGGGCAGTGACACAGGACCCCCAGCCAGCCCCGATCTCGTGCGGTCTGAGCTCTCACAGACCTGCTCTCCCTGGCTGTGTGAGCCTGTTCAGATCTAATCAATGTCTCCTGCCACATAAAAACAGGCCAGAATTTCTCCTCGGTCCCTTCCTACTCCAGCTGCACCGGCACAGGTCTCTGGATCACCCCAGTTTTCTCGCAGGGCTGGGAGCCAGCCAGGGCTCCTGGCACAGGACTGCAATGGCAAAGAGCCCTTAATCCTGCCAGCCCACGCAGCCCGAGCTCCTGGTCAGTGTTTGCCCTTTGTGTCCCCCCTCCAGGCACGGGGACTCCTTGGCAGCCGTGCTCCCCATGCTGTCCCCAGCAGGATGGGATGAGACGAGGGGGAGATGTGGGGTGCATGGTCCTGCAGGGATGCTCTGGTTTGTGGCCCCGCTGGCCACCCCGTTGCAGGGGATAATGCCCTCTCCCTTCCCCACTCTGCCTCCTCCAGATGAGCAGTCCCATCCCAGGCCTGGGCAGGGTGATGGTTTCCTCGCAGCAGCCCTGGCATCAGCCTCCCTTGCCATCCCGAGGGCTGGGGAGAGGAAGGTGAGCCCTCCCCTGAGCCCCCCGCGTAACCCCCCACATCCCAGCAGGCATGACCCTCCAGCGTGGGGATCCTGGGGGCACCCCATTCCCCCAAGCAGGCACAGACCTACCAGACTCAGGGCGTACCGAAACACAGCCCCACAGCAATGGGTGTCCTCTGGCCAGCCCCCCCTGCAGCTGCCCATTGCCCAGCCCCAACTGGGACCAGTCTTTCCCAGTCCCCCATGGTGGTACCTGTGTGAAGCAAGACCCTCGCAGCCAGCACCCAGCTCTCCAGGGGTGTATAGCCCCAAGCTGCTCACCTTGACACCCAGCCCTGGCACGGGGTGGCACGAGGTCCTGACACCTGTCTGGGGGGTGTGTGTCCCTCCAGGTGTGCAGTACGGCCAGGTGGGGACGGATGTGACCTTGTCGTGCACGGTGCCTGCGCCGGGTAGGTGTTTTCCATGCACGCTGGGGGATTTATCCGATGGGATGGTTTACAGGGTGAGCTCCAAAAAAGTGGACGGGAGCAAGCTTGCTGTCCCTGTCCCCAGCTGAGCCCCTTCTCTCGGCATCAGCGCACTGCCCTGTCCCCTCTCCCCCAGCTTGCACGGCCCCGCGTGTGGCTGGGGTGGCCCCGCTGTCTCTGTCCTCTAATGCCACCTACCCGGTCTCTCCTCCCCAGCTCGCCAGTGCAATGGAGACGGGCAGGTGCCATGGCGCTGCCAGAGGGCTCGGCCATTCGGCAGGGAGGGCTGGTGCTGCCATGCACCGGCTTGGCCGCTGCAGGGACCTACAGCTGCCACAGCGAGGATGGTGGCCTCCTGCATGCCGTGTCCCTGCGGCTGGGGTGTGAGTAGCATGTCCACAGGCTGGGATGTGGGGGGGTGTGGCCCCGTGGGATGGGCCAGCGATGGCATCCAGGGGGATTTGGCACTGCCCGTACCCCTGGCAGGGGCTTGCCAAGAGGGGACTTTGCAGTGACACACGGATCCCTGTGTGCTGGCTGGGCTGCGGGACGGGGGACCCCTTGCTGACCGTCGCCTCCCCCGGACCCCAGACCTGCCGGGGGTCCCCTTTGTGTCCTGCAGAGCGTCCAACTACGAGAACTTCTCCTGCTCCTGGACCTCCAGCCTGGAGACCTTCCTCCCCACCAGATACATCACCACCTACAGGTGATGTATCCCTACAGGGCACAGGCTAGGGGGTTTATGAGGTGAGGCCTGGTCCCGGCCAAGGATAACCCCAAATCCTGCTGGCCATCTGACCTATGCCCTGGGTTCACATCCTGCCCCAAAGACCACGCTGCGCCCTGGAGCAGGTTGTGTTTCGGGGCAAGCAGGGCACCAAGGATTTGCTTGCTCCAAGGGGGGCCCCCAGCAGTGTTGGGGGGCTGGCACAGGCAGGCTCCCTCCCTGATGACAGCTCTGCCAGCACTGGAGGGGCTATAAAAGAGAAGCAGGTCATCTGCAAGCCGCCAAGCACTTCGGCATGCTTCGGGATGAAAGGAGCCCGGGAAGCATCGCTGCTTCTAATTATCCTGGCAGGCCAAATTAGCAGGCTGCTTTGAAGTCAGCTGGAGCCTGTAAAGCACAGCCCTGCTGAAAGCCGTAGGAGCAGGGGGCTGGGGGCTCAGCAGGGAGCTGGCGGTGGGAAGCAGGAATGTTTGGGGGCTGTAGGGTGAAGGCAAAGCCAACTGCCAGGGAGCTGCTTTTATCAACATCCCCGTGCCTTTGCTGCTGCTGCGCGATGAAGCTCCAGGCGGGTGAGGGGTGTGCTCTGTGCAGGACCCTTCTGGGCACCCTGCCGTCTTGTTCCCCTGGGACCCCCAGCCCCTGGCTCCTGCTGCCAGGCTGCTCGCTGGCAGGGCTGGGCACAGTTTTAGCTCCAGCCCCTGTGCCATGTCGCCCATGTGCATCAATGTGGGAGTGGGGTGCAGCAGAGCAGCCCCCCAGGACCTGGGTGGAGAACCCTGTCCCTCCTCTGGGTCACGGTGGGGTTGGCTTCATGCCATCTCCCATCTTCACTGTCTACTTTTCCATCTCTCTCCGTGGCAGGAAGAAATCTCTGACAGGCGAAGAGAAGCGGAGGTAGGACTGGCTCCCACTCCGGTCCTGTGCCCTGGGGACTGGCCCCCATCCCAAAGGCTCTGCCACTGTCCTCAGCGGGGTCCCTGAGGCGAGGGCTGGGTGTCCCCATGGGAGAACCGTCTCCCCAAGCCTGGGGGCCTGGGAGCCTGGGAGAAGGGTTTGCCCCAGGGAGGTACCTTTGCAGCAGGGACTGTGGGGCTGGGATGGGATGGGGGTCCCTTTGATCGTGCTTGGAGGGATGTGCTGGGCTCTAGGAGGATGAGGGCAGCTGCCTGGACCCTGCCCAAACTGTAACAGGGGCTGCCTCCTCCACCGGGCTCTTGGCACAGGGGGCTCCCTGCATGGCACCTCCTTGGCAGCACCAGGAAACTATGCACAGCCGGTGGGGGGCACATGTCACCACCCCGTCTCCCCATCTGCAGGAACAAGAACGGGCACGTGGGGCCGTGCCTGCAGGATCCGACCCACCCCGGCACCTGCACCGTCCATGGGTCAGAGTTCTGGAGCTCCTACCGCCTGAACATCACGGAGGTGAACCCACTGGGCTCCAGCTTCCGCCTCCTCGATGTCACCATGCAGGCCATCAGTGAGTCCCCATCCATCCGTCCATCCGTCCCCTGTCCATTCATTCCCCGGGCATCCAGCCCCGGGTGGCGGCAGGGAGCCCAGCATCCCTCTGCGCGGTGGTCTGGTGTGACAGGGCTCCCTGTCCTCTCCCGCGCAGTTAAGCCAGACCCTCCGGAGGGCTTGGTGGTGGAGCCCATCCCCCTGGCCCCGCGACGGCTCCATGTGAGCTGGAAGTACCCCTCCTCCTGGCCAAGGAGCCCCACTTCCAGCTCAGGTTTCGGCTCCAGTACCGGCCTGTCATCCACTGCTCCTGGTCCGTGGTAAGCGGTGGGCGAGGGAAGGCAAAGCTGGCACAGGAGCGGGGTGGGCACAGGGCCAGGGGAGGGCAGTGAGGGGTGCACCCTCCTGTCCCATGGCTCCCCTCTGCCGGCACAGGTGGAGACGGTGAACCTCTCCGAGGTGATCACGGACGCCTTCGCTGGGCTGGAGCACGTGGTCCAAGTCAGTGCCAAGGATTTCCTGGATGCGGGGAACTGGAGCGAGTGGAGCGCTGAGGCCCGGACGACGCCGGTCGGAGGTGCCGGGAAGAGGGGCTCAGGCTGCAGCCCCCAGCAGCCCTACCGGGTTGCACCATCCCTCCCCAAAGCCCTCCAGCACTCCAGGCTGCCCCTCTCCAGCCCCTTCCCCACGGCACCCACCCCCCAAATATCACCCAGAGCAAGCCCCAGCTCCTGGGGTCCCTTAAAGTTGACCCAAAAAGCCGGTCCCATGCACCATCCAAAAACTGACCCCATGGTGGAAGGCAGAGCTGCAAGGGGGCAAAGCAGCTCCCAGCCCCACGGCAGGCTGCAGCCGTGCTGCTGCCATTTGGGGATGGCCCCCCACAGCCTCGGGGCAGAGCAGGGCTCCCCAGAGCACCACTAGCACCCTGGGGGCACCCTTGGGCTCATGAGACCCCTGGGGCACAGGGGCACCCTTCCTTGCTCCTCTCTGTGGGTCCCTGGGATGCTGCCCATGTTTTTGGGTGAGTGATTCCCAACCTCTCCGTCCTTCCAGACCCGGCCACTGCAGCGAGTGAAGAAACCACTACAGAGGCCAGCCTGGAGAGCCTGGCCGAGGAGCCCTCGCGGGCTCCCAACCCTGAGCCCATCAGTGAGTAGAGCAGGAGGGGGGACTGCCTGCAGGCAGCTGCCTGCCTGGGCTCGTGTGGCTGAGAGTAATGGGAAGGGTTTCTTGCCCTATGCCTGTGTGTGTCTGGGGTGCTGGGGTGTCCAGGAGCCTGCAATAGGGTTCTGAACCCCTCGGGGTCTGCAGGGGGCTTGGCCAGAGCCATCTCTGAGTGGAGCCAGCAAGTCCCTGCTTTTCCTCTCTCTGGGGCATCCAGGGCTGCAGGGCGCGATGGAGGTACTAGGATCCAGCGGCTCTCCGGGGTGGGAGCAGGCCCCAAAGGAGGGCAGGGTCCACCCCTGCACTAGCCTGCCCTGGCTGCAGGGTCCCCACCGGGTGCCGGGGGCTGTGGCATCCCTCGGCTGTGACAGTCTCTCTATCCCAGACCACAGCGACCCCCTGGAGAAGATGGCCATCCTGGTGTCCCTCGGGATCTTCGCCTTCTTTGTCCTGGCTGCCGTTCTCGTCATCACCATCCTCATTTGGTAGGTTGGGTTTTGGGGGGGGGGTTGTCTGCATGACTGCCTGTCCCCATCCCACTCTGGCCCCTGAGCCCCCAGCATGGGGTGCCCCATATCCCCCCAACCCTGCTCTGGGGTCCCTGCCCAAACAGACTTGACGCCAGCCCCATAAGGTGGTTCATGCTCCCCTTGCCCCCTTGGCAGGGCTGATCACCCCCACATCAATGCCTCTTCCCAGCACACCCCACCAGCCACGGCACTGCCCAGCCTGCCTGGAGTCTTCCTGAGGAGCCCACATCCATGGGACTTTTCTCTGTATCCCCTAAAGACGCTGCTGCTACTAATGTCTCCCCAAAGCCTCCTGCCTTCCTGGGGATTCTCCTGCTCCAGGGTCAGCGCAGAGACCCCTCCATATGCCTTTGCCCCCTGAGAGTCCTGTCCCTAGGCACTGCCTGGCTGACCCTGTCCCCAGGTCCCCTCTCGTCCTGCCACTGCTGGGATCTCCCTGCCATGCTGTGGCTCTGCTGTCAGTCCCTGTCCCCATCCTAGCCCTGACCAATCTCATGATTGACTCCTGCTGTAGCCCTGGAGCTGACCAGCTGGAGCAGCTGGGCACAGCTGGTCACAGCTGGATGGGGATGCAGAGCTGGATCACCAGAGCCGCGGGCAGTCCCAGTGCCCAGGGGGGCTGCTCGGGGTCCTCAGCCACCGCTGCTCTGTCCCCAGGCTCTGGGTGAGGAAACATGGCAAGGACAAGACAAAACCCCGCAACTTCTTGGTTGCTGCCACCCACTTGAAAGTGCTGCCAAGTGAGTCAGGGTGCAGGGGGGGCGCAGGGCGAGGGTCTTCATCTGCTGCTGCCCTGGGGAAGGGGGCAGGCAGGGCTGTGCCCCCTCTGACCCCCTGCCCTCTCTCTCAGCAGAGGCTCAGATCCTGTAGTGAGTCCTGGCTGAACCCCGCTCCCTACACCCGCTCGCCCATGCGTGGGACTTGACGCCACTGCTGGCCTCCCAGGGCTCACGCCTCCCAGGTCGCCCCATGGCCATAGACATTTCCAGAGCCCCCAGCACCCTGGGGGTGCAGGATGGACCCTAAGGAGAGAGGCTCTGCTCCCAGGAGCTTTGGGCTGCCTGTGCCTGCCAGGACCCGGCTGGAGGCACCTCGGACTCAGGGTGACAGGCCAGTCCCCACAGCCAGGTGCTGCTGAACACATGGGGACATGGGCACCGAGCCAGCCCCACTTCGCTGTCCAGTGTCGAGGGGGACTGTGAGTACAGGCTCCCAGGGGTGCTGGGCATCAGTGAGCACGGGGTGCTGAGCCCTGCCCATCGCCCCCCACCAGCCGCCAGCAGGCAGGAGGGACCTCCGTCCCTCTGCTCCTCGCCCCCGCACCATGGCCGGATGGAGCAGTGATGCCAATAAAGGGGGTAGCATTGGCATTGCCCAGGCAAGACCCCCCTTGCACATGGTGCTGGGCCAGGGGAGAGGTGAGTGGCACCGGGCAGGAGGAGAGATGCCAGCTTGGGGACTGTCCTTGCAGGAGGTGTATGCACAGCAGGGCTGGTCCCCAGACAGGGCAACCCCTCCCCAGGAGCCTGGGGGGGCTGAGAGAGACCCTCACCAGGGCCAGCCCTTGCTGAGTGCCAGAAGAGGATGCAGGCAGCTGCCTGGGGCATCTCCCATGCCCTCGCCAGCCTGGTGGCAGGGACAGCCCCCCTCGCTCGGCATGTGGCCCCCTCCCCACGCCTCGACCTGGCCCCTCTAATCACTTCCATGTGTTGGCACCTCCCAGCCCCAGTGCTCAGCGCCAGCAGCTGGATGAGAGCCAGATGGGGCTGGGTGGAAAGTCAGGCAGTGGCAGCGCAGGGAGCACGGGGAGTAGAGCCAGCGCGTGTTGGGTCCCTGTGCCTGCCCTGCCGGGGACATGTGTCACTCCTGGCTGGGCCCTGGGGCTGCCCTTGAACCCAGGGTGCAGAGGGAGCCTGGAGGGGGGGGACCTCCTGCAAGGGTCCTCATGGGGACTGGGTTGGAGAGGACAGGGGCAGGGCTGTGCCCTTTGCAATGGCTTGTGGCACTGCCAGGCATGTGCCCACGGCCCCCTGTGCAATAACCTGCCTGAGGCTCTGCCCTTGCTGGGTGCCCCTGCACTCCCACCCCAGGTGTGGGTGTATGGGGGCTGCTCGTGCTGGTGCTTGGTTTTGCAGGGTCCCAGCCTCTTGCTGCCTCTGGTGAGCGCATTCGCCCTGGATGGGTGAGATGGTGCTACTGGGATGGCACCATCCTTGGATGGGAGCAGGGCTCTCCATGGACCAAGGCAGGTCACCAAGCTGGGGAGGTATAAGAGGCCTGCCTGGGTTTCTGGGCCCAACAGCCACATCCCCTCTTCCAGGTGCATCCCAGACTTTGCCAGGTCCAGCTGTGTCAAACTGCCATCACCTTCTGCTGGACTCTGGTCTCCAGCATCCCACCCAGCCAGCATCCTTTCTGATGTGCCATGGTCACCCTTGTCTCCCCTTAGTCCCCAGCATGCCATGGGCAGCTTCCAAGCTTTCCGCTTGGAAATCTGCTCTTATCACCACCAGATCCCACTTCCCCGCCACTGTGGAGGGAATCAGGGCTGTGGTTGTCCATAGGATGCTGTTGAACACAGGTGATGTCCATCCCATAGCCATGGCTCCAGCATTTGCAAACTGAGCTCAGTGGTTTCCTGGCACCTGGTGCTGGTTTAGAGGCTGACGCCTGCTCGAGATGCAGGAGCGCAATGGCCAGAAAATAGGAGAGTGTGTGAGCCAGCAGCTCTGGCCCCCGTATCCTGCCTGCTTATAAACACCAGAAAGTCCAGGCATGCTCCAAATAGAAGGGGAGATTGCTGCTGGCTGGGGGGAGCAGAGACCACTGGAGCCTTGCATATCCACAAGGCAATGTGTGTCTGCGCCGTGCAGGCAAGCTCAGGTGGGTAGATGAGAAAGGCTGGGCAGAGGGGACCCAGAGCTGTACTGTCCTCATGTGCCAAGCCCTCTGTCCCCTTCCTTAGCCAGGGCTGGGCCGGCCAGGTGATGGGGACACCCAGTTCTGGTGACTGGGATGTGATCAGGACAGCTTGCGGGCAGGAGACATACATCTGGTCCTCATCACTGCGTCCCACTGCCCTTGGCCCTGGAGGGTGGCCCCTTTCCTCTCTGATGGAAGCTTTAGAGATGGGACCTGCCACCCATTTGGAAGCTGGAGATACCAAGAGCAGGTGAGAGCTCTGCACGCTGCCATGAAGTCCTGCCTGCCTGCAACATGGCTGCCTGCTGGGATGCCCAGTGGCTCAGCCCCTCACCCCAACAGCCTGTAGATGTGACACATGGGCAGTGGGGACCCCAAGGAAGCAGCAAGCTCAGTGCTTGGGGACTAAAGATGCTCGGTGCTGGGTGCTGCACACCCAGCTGCCCGGGGGGAGGATGCCCTGGTACTGGACATGGGCAAGCAGGGCTCTCCTCTGGACCAGTGAAGACGTGAGGGGAGGGCTGGGGTGAACAGCAATCTGGGATAAAGGAGAGGGCTCCAGATGCCAAAGTCAACTTTGCCTCCAAGCCATGGAGGAGAAAAACAGGAAGAGATCATGAGAGCAGTCCCAGCACCGGCACCTCCCTGTCCCACCGTGGGGCCAGGGCACTTCCTCCAGGGCTCAGGCTCTTTGGTGGCTTGCGCAGCCACTGAGCGAGCAGGAGGCTTCCTGCTGCAGGCTGGAGCCCTGCCTGGACACACCCTGCCTGGAGTAAGCAGAGGCACTTCCAAACTTGCCTTGCTGCAGTATCCCACCCTCCCCAGGGTGGATGCTGTGCCAAGATCACTGGGGGAGCTGGTATGATCCAGGCCTGGGGATGCTGAGGCTGTGCCAGCTTGAAGCAGCCTGTGGGCTGCATCCACGAGGAGCAGGGATGGGTCCTGCTCCCTGGCAGGGGACAGGGACCAGCCCAAGCCCAGCAGGAGAGAAGTGCAGGAGGACATGGCCCAGGTCCTGCTGGGGGCCCAAAATTTCCAGCAGGCAATGCCACACGCCAGGGAAGCTCCCCAGCACTGAGGCACAGAAAGGCCTGTGTCTGTGCTCCGTGTCTCCATCCAGCACAGGGTGGCCCCATCCAGAGCATCTCTTGGGCAGGGGCTGGGGTGCACCAGCCACCCAGCTGTGTGCAGGGCTCGTTTGGGAAAGCAATAACCTGGGCCAAAGCCATTGTGGTGGGGCACTGGTTGTGGACAGTTGTGCAGTGGTGTCTGGGCTGTTTGACTGCCACCAACCCTGCCAAATATGTGGGCTGGCCCTCAGGCCCAGCCTCCTCCTTTCCCTGCCTGGCTGCCAGGATCAGCCCGCATTTTGCAGGGGAGGAGGCAGGTTGCACAGAACTGTGAAGCAAAACAGTCTTCATTTACCTCTCATGGCTGCTCCTGCTTACTTCTCCACCACGTCCTGAGCCAAGGAAAGAAGTAAAAGCAGCCCCAGCAGATCATGGAAGCCATAGGGGCATGAAACATATATATGTCATGGGGCAAGGGAGAAAGGAAAGGATACATATACGGTCAGTGGTTCAGCAGGGAAGGAAGGATGCATGGACTGAGGGAAGAAGCCATGCAGATGTATAGATGGATGCATGGATTGGTTGGCAGAGGGAGGAAGGGATGGATATATGGATGGATGCATGGATGAATGGATGGACAGGCAGATGAACAGTTTGGACACCCAAATACCACTCTAAGCCTCAGAGATGCTCATTATGCAGGGCCTGATTTGTGAAGATGGCTGGGAGGCCCAGTGCGTAAGGCTGGCAAGGGGAGGCCCATTGGCAGAGCAAAGATGGTGTTTGGGAACAAGTCCCAGGTGTGACCCACACACCCAGTTACCATGGAAGTGGCATCAGCTGACACGAGAAGATAGAGCCCGAATCGTTACTGGTGCAGGTCCCAAGAGTGTCAGGGGAGAGCATGGGGCATCTCCAGAGAGATTGCATCCCCCTCAGGAGCCACTTTCATCTCATGCTGCCCGAGCACTGGGAGTGGAGGGGCAGCAGGGACCCTGCCCCAGGGACACAGCGAATCCAAACACAAATGCTTTAAAAACCCAGTGCTGAGCATTCACCCTGGCTATAGCTTTCATCTCACCTGCACGTGGGATACCTCTGCCTGGGGTCTTGCTAGAGAGTCCAAGCCCCCAGCCCACTGGAGATCCCTGAGATCACCCATACTCCCTTTTCTTCATCTGCCTCCCTTTCTAGCTGCCACGGGCCTGCAAACTCCTTACCCATCATCCGCTTTTTCCTGAAAGAGAGAAGGGAAGACATCACCTGCCAGGCCAGATGTGCTGGCACCCAAACAGATGTGGAGAAGGGAGAGGCCTGAGACATCTCTTCTTGCTGCCCCATTGTAGGCCTCTCCCTGCAGGAACGGGTTGTTTCTTTCTTTGCTTGCTGGGGTCTCCAGGATGCTTTTGGTCTTTCATGGCCGGGAAACACCAAGCACGTGGTTGCAGAGATGCTGGGAGGCTAAAGCCAGCAGCTTAGCTGTAGCCAAGCATTGCTGCTTGTGATGCTCTTGGGAAATGGCTGTTCACTCCTCAAAGCAGTAGCAGCTGCTCTTTGGATGAGCTCACTGAGCCCAGGACTTTCCTGCCAGCTTTTTTTGCACTGAAAACAGGCCTGTTGTCCAAGCAAGAGTTCCCAGTATTCTGTGTGCCTGCCATGAAGTGTGGTGGTATTGGGGGGGGACATGCATTCATATCGCTTTTCACAGCAGTGACCACTACATATTCCCCATGCACACATCTCCTCTGCTATGCAGCTTCAAAACCGTATCTCCTTGATGCTGCCATGTCACTTGCTCAGAGGAGATGATCTTCCCCCCCTTCCCCTTCGTCAGAAACTCCATCCTCTCCTCCAGCTGCCTCCAGAGCTGCAGGGACTGAAACAGAGCAGGAGATGCTTTGGGAGCTTCCCTGGGGAGGGACAGGGAGCCTCTCTACCTGCTCTCCTCCCACCAGATGCATCTTGCGGTCCCCTACGTTCACTGCCACATCAGCTGCTTTGTCTGCAGGGACAGACCAAGCAGAGAGGTTATGGACAGCATGGCCCAGCCCTACGCAGGAGCTCCTCAACCAGTTGGGGGATTCCAGTGCTCCCTGGGTTTCCAGGATTACATGGAGCAGGCACTGGGCAGACAGCCAGCCCCGTATACCAGGGCCTTTCTCTGCATCCAGAAAATGATGGCCAAAGTTAAATGTGACTCTGGGAGTCTCATGTGGCTTTGCAGGGTTACGACACACAGGGCCCTCCCAGCATACAAACAACCCCCAGCCTTTGCTCCACGCTGGGAGATCTGCCAGACTTGGCAACAGTTAAGCTCTGCATACACGCTGGGCACTGGCATAGTCACCTCTGTGACAGGCATCTCTGGAGGTGTTAAGGTGCTAAAAGTGCCAGGTCTGTGTCTACACCTGGGATCTCCTGGAGGATGCTGACCAATCCCCGGGAGGATACTGACCTGGAAGGCACTGATCCCCAGGGGAATGCTGACCTGGAAGGCACCAATTCCCGGGAGGATACTGACCTGGAAGGCACTGATCCCCAGGGGAATGCTGACCTGGAAGGCACCGTTTATCCAGGACATGGTGCTTTCTCCCCTACTCCAGAGCACTTCCTTCAGCTCCCCACGTATACTGGGCACCAGCTCAACCAGGGACCACACCGAGGGCTTGTGCTGGGGATCTGCACTCAGGCAGGCATCCATGGCTGGCTGCAAAGGGCCTGGTGAGCTGCCTGAGGGAGGCAAAGGTCTGCAGGAAGCTGAGCCAGCACCACCTCTTCCAATTTCCCTCCTCCCCGGAGCTCCCCGCAGAGGCTGGGAGCTGCCACCTGGCCATGGGCCAGGGGAAGCGTGGCCCCAAATCCTGCCAGAACAACCCCAAGCCCCATCCTTCTGCAGGCCCCGAGTGGGCAAGAAGGATGCCCAGACCCTGTTTTCCCACTAGATGGCGAACACTGCCTTTAAAACAGCCTTTCAAGGAGTTACATGCCTTCCCTGGGAGAGGAGGCTGAGAAAACCCTTCCTTAGGGCAAAGCCCTGGGGACAAAGGGCCTGGTGCTGCTCAGGAGCAGGGCTGCAGGCGGCAGCGACCCTTGGAGTGTTCCTCATCTTGTTTTTTCTGTCATTTCTTAAATTGTTTTTCTTTCCCACCTGCCTGATTTCGCCCCTGTCCTGGGAGACTCATCCTTTGCCCTGTGCTGGTGGGGCTGAGAGCCCCGGGCATGCAGGAGAGGCATCTGGCTAACCCTGGGTAGCACCTTGAACTTCCACAGCCACAAAGCGAAACCCAGAAGCTTTGCTGGGAATTAATTACGTTGTGGTTTGCAAGCCAAATGTGTGCTCATTCCTCCTTGCAAGCCCCCAGGACCATGGGCAAGCCCTTATGCCGGGTATAAATAAAGGAAGAAGGGATGAAGGCTGTGTAGGTGGATGTGCACCCTTGTCTAAGATCTTCTGCCAGCTCAGATGTACTTCCAGGCTTGTGTACTTTTGTTTGAATTCAATCCCAGATTTTCTCATGGACTCTGTATTAACCTTGCGCAGAAGTTTTCTGAGCATTTGCTCCTGGCTCTGGCACCACTGCAATATTGCTGTGTGATTAAACATGATGTGTCACAGCTAATGAAGGAGCTAACTGTGGACAGTAAATGTTTAATACAGACAAATCAAGCCAATTAGACAATGTCGAGAAAGAAGTGTGTCATCTCAGCTGTGTCTGTCTCGTGTGGAGGAGAGGGTCTGTGGCAGGATACAACCCCAGCCGCTGTGGGATCAGCAGCTCCCAGCACCGGCCAAGGGTAAAGACCCTGAATGCAGATCTTCCTGCAGATCCCCTGGACCACCATGTAGGTAGCTTCAGCTGGGGGAAGAAGACAGTCTCTTAAGAGGAGGATTTTGTTTCTGAAACAAAAATCTCTGGGTGGCTAGAGGGGATGGCAGCCACCTCCAGCGCAGAGCTGCAGAACAAGAAGTAAATCTTCCTGCTCAAAGCACTCCTTGGAGTCCTTCAACAGGACTCTTGGCGGTTCAACAACATGCCGCCTGCTTTCATGGCAAACCTGGGGCTCCAGAGCTCAGCAGTGCTTGGACGTGTGCACCAGGGAACCCCAATGGCCAGGGTGGAGGAGAGGGTCTGTCAGGCAAGGGTGTCTTGGGGTGCACTCCCTGCCAGGCTGTGCAAGGAGTTGCTCCTGGAGTCCCCCAGCTCATTAATGAGCTAACGGCAGCAGCTGTATTTCCTCCACAAAGTGCTCAGGAGCCCTGCTCCTGGCAGCATCCTCTGCCCTTGCTGCCTCCAACGTTTCCTGCCCGGGGATGTTGCTTGGCATCATTTACTCTTGGGTGAGAAAGGTCCTTCAGGCTTCCTGGTTGCTTCCTTCAAGAAGGGATTATTGCCTCTTCCTCTGTGAGGACTGGGAAGTGCCTCTTGGGGCTATTTATAGTCAAAGAGAAAATGTAAAAAATGAAAGGAGGAGGGTGACTGGGGAACAGAAAATGAGGGAGCTGTCAGGAGCCGGTCTGCAGCATGCGGCTCAGGGCAGCAAGCCTTGGCTAAACCACTGACCCATCATGATGACCACTGAACCACGAGCAGAGCAGGTAGAAAGCCCTTTTGGCTCTCTCCAGCATAGCTGGGCTCCCTGCCAGCACTTGTGTTGGCATGTGCTGATGTCTGGGGATGTGGGATCGGGGCAGAGGCGGTGACAACATGGATGGCGTGCGTTTTGGTGCATCCACGTGGCTTGAGGCTTCCCCATTCCTTTGCCAAACTCACAGTCTCTGAAGGCAGCAGAGCAGCAGTTCAGCACAGACATGGCTGCATTGCTCTGGAAGGTGGGATTTACAGATCCAGGAGGGTTTGACCCAAATACTTGTCTGTCCAGCCTGTGTGCCTGCAGAGCCACAGCATCAGAGACCACTCTAGTACCCCTCAGGCTAAACATTACCCTGCTCTACTAACCCATCCCCATCACTCCTGACTACTGACTCCACCTCATTCCTGACCTGAGGACACCAAGGGATGGACAAGTCCCCTTGCCTGAGAATGTCAGGTCTTTGCCTTGACATGTGCCTGATTCCAGATTTCCAGTCCAGGTCCTGGGAGTGGTTCTGACCCTTCCCTGTAGGCTCAAGGTTTTTCATCAAGCAAATGCTTCCTGCCTCTTCATGGCATCTCTAAAAGGTGACAGTCTGCCATGGGCAGCAGGCACCCCCTCACCCCCCAGCCTTGCTTTTCCCTCCATCTCTGCTTTCATTGTGGTGCTGAGTGGTCCCAAGCTATCCAGCAGGCCACGGGCTCTGGAGCAAACTGGCCAGCCGTGTCCCCTCCTGCCTTCAGCAGAGTGACACCATCCACATCCCTCACCTGGTGCTGCCAGGCAAGGTCATCCTCTAAGCACGAAGCAGCCAATGCTTCAGAAATGCTGGTAGAGCTGCACCAAGCTACTCTGGCTAAGATCTGTGCCTCTCTCCCTGTGGCCTTTCATGGGGTCTTGGCCACATGCGTGGTGTGGGGCAGTGGTGGCAAAGGCAAAGGGGCTGTACTGGGGCTGCTGGGGGGCTATGAGGCTGGTTCAGATCCCCCTGGCAGGTGATGAATGAGAGGCCTTAGCAAGCAAGGTAGCTGAGGGGGCTGGGCAAATGTTTTTGCTGTGTGCAGAGCTGAGGGATGAACCTCTCCAGACCCAGCTGAACCTTGCTTGCAGCCTCTCCAAGGAGGGTAAAGGCAATAACCCACCATGACACACTGAGAGCCCCAGCAGAAGCATCATGCAGAAAACAACGCCCAGGGCTGCACAGAGAAAAGCAGGAATCCTCCAGCTTCGTCTGTACTAGGAAATCAGCTCTGCTGGGGACTGCTTTCTGGCCCTGGGCTAACTGACATGGGACAGCCAACCTCCACCCTATTAAACTCTCTTCACCCTCCTTGGCTGCACCCAAATTGCCTGTTGGGAATGATGCTTGCCCTTGGGGTCAACTGCTCAAGCTAGTTGACCTGGGCCAAAACCTGCCAGGAGTGATGCTAAGGATGTTCCAGCACGTGAGGACATTTGCTTCAGTTACTGTCATCCACACAGCCTTGATGCCCTGCAGTGGGCACCATTACGTCTTCAGGAGACACTGGGACAGTTGAGAAGTTCAGACTCCTGCCTGTAGTGTGGCTAAAGATAACTGCTGAGCTATGGGGCCCATTGGGAGGATAAATGGAAGGAAACACGGTACAGTTTGTGTGCCACCATTGCCGGGATGGCAGCCTGCTGTGGTCCAACAGAAGGGGAACCCAGCAGAGACCGAAGACTCAGAGTGGAGGAAAGATGAAGGAGTCAGCGTTGTTGGTGGCTCAGATCCTGCAGTGGGTTAGCGGACTCCGCTTCCTGCAGGATTTCAGCTGTGTTTGCTTATTCCTCTTGCATAAGCACGTTGGCTGTGCTCCAGGACCAAGTTCTGCAGTCGATGATAACCTCTTTCTCTACCTTTTTGCATCACGATCCTTTAAATGCAGCAGTTCCTAAGCCGTGGCCTGAGATCCATGGTAAAGAGCTGACAGGTGATCTGCAGACCTGCTTCACCTCTATAGTGCTCCCTGCTCTGCAGGCATGCCTGGAAACCCATGAGAGACTTAAGAGCTGACTGGGGTCTGGAGCCCAGAGGAAGGGTACCGGTGCCTGAAGGGTCATGCTTTCATTTCCTCCTGAAGGCAGCCACTTGGAAGAAAAAACCCTGGAAAGGATCTGCCACCTTTGCTGGGGCACTAGCTGCAAAAGGAAGTGCAAGTTCCCTTTGCACAGGCTCTAGTACATCCCACTGCGACTGCTACTGTGATTCCCTCGTATAATAATCCCCATACCCTTCCTCAAAGCACAGCTGGGATTTGGAAAGTAAGAAAAGCCAAAAAAGACAGTTGCATACAAGGAGGCTGGGTATCGGGATGATGGGCAGCAGCAGAAACCCCATGAGGTGCTGTCCTGGTTTCGGCTGGGATAGAGTTAATTTTCTTCCTAGTAGCTGGTATAGTGCTGTGTTTTGGATTTAGTGTGAGAATAATGTTGATAACACACTGATGTTTTAGTTGCTGCTAAGTAGTGCTTAAGTTAAGGATTGTTCAGTTTCCCATGCTCTGCCAGCAAGCAGGTGTGCAAGAAGCTGGGAGGGAGCATAGCCAGGACAGCTGACCCGAACTGGCCAAAGGGATATTCCATACCATGGAACATCATGCCCAGTATATAAACTGGGGGGAGTTGGCCGGGAGGGGCGGATCGCTGCTCAGGCATTGGTCAGCAGGTGGTGAGCAATTGCCTTGTGCATCACTGGTTTTTTGGGGGGTTTTATTTCTCTCTCTTTTTTGTTATATTCCTTTTCATTACTTTTATTATTTTTATTATTATATTTTATTATTATTGTTAGTATTATATTTTACTTTAGTTATTAAACTGTTCTTATCTCAACCCACGAGTTTTACCTTTTACCAATTCTCCTCCCCATCCCACTGGGAGTGGGGGAGGAGTAAGCAAGCAGCTGCATGGTGCTTAGTTGCTGGCTGGGGTTAAACCATGACAGGTGCAAGGAGAGGATGCTGCCCAGCCAGCCATTGGGTTTCCTGTCGCATCAAGGGAAGCCCAGCCTCTTGGTGTCTTTAGGATCTGGACTTTCGATGTCACACATCTCTCCTGTGCTCCTCAGCTATGCCAAGAGCAGCAAGGAGACTATATGCAAACCCCCACTGCCCCTCTGCTCGCTGCTGGTGCCGGGAGGCAGGAAGCAGAGTGACAAAGTACCTCTCCAGTCACACAATCCATCAGCAGCAAAGGACAAATTCCCATCAGTAATGCAAGAAGAGAGAGAGCAAGACTGAGACAAAGGGATTGCAAGTCCCCTTCAAGGATATGAACCTGCATCGTATCACTGTGAATATTTAACACAAATGCACCCAGGGCTGCATAATCTGCAAACCTGAGAGGATTGTAAAAAGGCAGATAAAGTGCTGAGTTCTCCCTTGATCATTTAGTTTTACCTTCACTTTTTTCTTCCTTGAAGACATTTACCAGGCTGAGTTTGTATATCTTGTACCAAATAAAGATATTAAAAGCCCTTTAATCTACTGCTGCATAATCAGCAGCTTATTTTGCTGCGGAGGTTAATAGCGCTGGTGTGAGACATTAGCTGTGCATGGCTCAGAGCTCACTGGAAAACATCCTTGATTAGCTGGGAAGTATTCACTGGCGTGCACTTGCTGCAGGCTGGGCAGGCTAGCCTTGTCCCATCCGGCTGTAAACTAGGTGGCTTTCAGTGTCCTCACACAGGTACAATGGGCCATGCACAACCTGGTGACAACCAGCCAGCCACGCTTGCAGGGTGAGGTTTATTTTCAGGGTGTCAGCAGGGATGAACCCAGAGAATGGCACTAGGGAATGTGTCTGGAGCACCGATGTGATGCCACTTGCTGTTCCTGGTCCCTACTGCCACCGCATCGCGGCATGGTTTGGAGTGAGGCATCAAGCAGTAGATGAAGGGATCCATGCAGGGCTCGGGGCTGTCAGCCCTGAACTGATGCAGGCTTACTTGTACCAGCTTGGGAGGTTAAAAAAGAGTAGCAGAGACCTACCAGTATAGATATTTTGACTTCCTCCTGTGCTCACTGTGTTCTGTGTAAGCTCTTTTACCATGAGCAACAGGGAACATGTGGAAGTCTCCCATGCTCATCTCCCTCTGTCTCTCCGCAACCACCACTGGTGCTGATGGAGGTTTGGGAGATGTTTTCGCCTTGCTGTGTGTGAGAAGGGAGTTGCAGGGAGCAAGGCTTGTGGACTCATCCCAGCAAATCATAGAGTCCTTGAGATGATAGTGTCTCCAGCAAAGACAAGCTTTATGTGACCAAAGCAGGGCTCCCCTGGCCTGGAGGAGTGTGGCAGTCTCCTGGGATTTAGGACAGTAGAGAGGGAAAGATAGCACTGAAGTATTTTCCATGGCCAGTGCCAGCACTCAGCATGATGGCTTGGGTTTCCTGCATGCTTCAACGAGCATCAACAGGGACATGTCAGCTATGTGTGCCTGTCCAAGCCATGCAGGAATCATGACTCTTACGGGTGGTGTCCAGAGACTCAGACCTACACTGGACCCCGAAGAGCTTACGATCTCCTCTAAATAGACCAGGCAGGCAATGAGTGGAAGAGTAGATCTGCCACTCCATTATACAGGGAAGGAGGAGAGAGACACACAGATCATGGCAGAGCCACAGCAGAAGGATGAGCCCATTGCCGCTGTGGAGCAGAGCTCTGCAGGGTAATTCCCCCACAACCCAGGTGCTCCTGGGGCTCAGAGCTGCAGCCACGTCTGCCTGATAAACTCTCCAACACATGCAGGTGGCAACCTGCTCTGCTGGGGCTGCTCCTCCACCATGGGATGAGCTGGGGACAAGGGTTGTCCTTCCACAAGATGACCACGAACCCTCTTGCCCCTCCAGAAATAGTGTTTGGGATGCAGCAACAGCTGCCACAATAGATTTAGATGGAGGGCAGGCATCTCTCAGAGCAGCCCCTTACTGTGTACCCATCTCTGAGGCTTGCTGTGTTCACCCCAAGCATCCCTGTCCCCAGAAATCATTCTATTTTTAAATTAAAAAAAAACAAAACAAAAAAAACCAAAAAACAACCCAACAACCAAAACACAAAATACTTAAAATGTGGAGTGACCCATCAGCAGTTTTTCACTCCACAGTCAGCACCAAATGTGGTCCAGGCTGCTCACAAACACCGTACCAGACCTGTCCCCCACCAATCTCCCTGGGCAGCCAGGACCTAACCATTTCTTTAGTGTAAGGAGCTGGAGGGCCCCATCGTGGTGAGCAGAGAGGCACAGGGAGCACACAAAAAGACTGCCCAACCTCATACATCATGTCTTGAGCCCTGGGCCCCCTAGATACCCTCAGGCAAAGTCCTCTCCAGCTTGTTTTTCTCTGCTGCCAGTTCCTGTGGGTCTCCGGGATGTGCTGGCACACACCCACGGCCAGGAACAGCTCCGTGTGACAGCTAGCCTTGGACTTTGCCTGCCTGAACAAAGACAAGAAGCTCGGCGGTGCCTTCCTTCTCCTTCCCAGCAGGTGGCTGGCTTTTTCTGCTGGCAGGGATTTTTCGGGGAGGCAGGGACATTTGGTTAAGCATTGCTAAGGCAGGGCAAGGAGCCAGGAGAGCTCTTGTCCCCACAGGACGCGAGGTCAAAGGACCAGCAGTTAAACCAAAGTTAAACCAAAACCTCCCACTTACTTACCCAGGCAATTGCTCTGCCTGGGTAAACCCTGCCTCTGGGGGACATCATGCAGCACACAGGAGTGGGCAGAGGTGCCACTGGGTTGTGGTGAGGCTGGAGAGGTGGGGGTTAGTGTGGGGGGTGGAGGCGGTGGAGGGTGAGGGGTGGCTGCAGCAAGCAGGGTGTTTCGAAAGAGCAGTGACTACGGGGCTCGGTCCATCAGAGAGCTGCCCTGGGACCCCATGGGGCTGGTCACAGGACATCAACACAAAATGTGGGAGCAGGTTAATGACACTCTCTGATGATTCAGAGGAGCGGCAGGATATCTTACAAGAATAAGTGGATGTAATAGATACCGGGTGAAATTTATCAGTGCAAAGGGCAGAGGAGACAGTCCAAGAACGGCAGTGCTGGGTCAGGACAGAGGCTATATCACTCTGGCTCTCTCTCCAGCTGAGACCACTACTAGATATATAAGAAAAAGCACAAGAAACAGAGCAAACCAGAGTCATCCTTCCCTGCCACCCTCTCCCAGCACCCAGGAGTCACTAGCACAGGAATTTTCCCGGGTGGAGCTTGCATGAGACCTATGTGCAGCCACCCATGATGAGTTTGTCCAGCCCCTGGCTGAGCCTCTCCAGCACCCTGTGCTGTAGGTTTCCATGACTTATCTACAGAGGATGTGAAAAGGACACTCATTTGCTTTAAACTTGCAAACTGATCATTTTGGGGATGGACACAGCTCATGGCAGGCCTAGGGACAACATTAGTACAGGAGCAGCTGGATTGGCCCCGGGAACACTGCAGCGGGACGTGAGGATGTTTCTAACCAGTGGTGAAAGGGAGTCCTGGGTCAGCCTCCCTGAAGCAGGAGGAGGCTTTAAAAGACCTTCAGGGTTTCCAGGGGGGGCAGTGCACTTCTAAGGGGACTGTGGTAGCATTAGGAGAGGAGAGGGGAGCTGAGGGGCCAAGCAGGCTTCAGTGTTATACTCCCAGCCTGCAGATGAGAAGAAGTTCTGGACCTGTTGCTCAGGACCTCCCAACAGCTTCCCCATGCAGTTTAGGGGCCCAGCTAACACCGTGGCTGTGCTTGGAGGAGCCTGAAGGGAGGATCTGGCTGCCTTTTCTTTTCCCATCCCTCTGACTGCTATCCTGAGGCCTCTCCCCTCCGTTTCCTGTAAAAAAGGATCCACAAGTCCTTCCTTGGCAGGGCATGGACACAGAAGAGCCAGCCAGGGACTTTCCACTCTTTGCTGCTGTGCCCTGGTAGGAATACCAGCCTGGTACATCATATTTGCTTCGGAGACTTCCCCAGCCCTGTACTGCCTTTGCACTCTTGGCAGCTCTGCCCCCCGCAGACTCCAGCTTTACTCTCTCTGATGACTTTTTCCTGGCCCTGGTCATCCTCTGCCTGGAAATCCTCAGACAGAAGTATCCCACAGGAAGTCTGGGAAGGAAGATGCTGCACAGACCCCTCTGCTCCATGGCCCCCAAAGACCCAGCCGCCGTGGCCTCCTCCAGCTCCCTTTGCAAGCAGCTGAGAAAAAGGCTCACTTGGGAATTTCTACATTCAACTCTTTGTCCATGCTGTCCTCGATGGCCCACGCAAGTGTGGCACAGAGCTGCAGACTTTCTTCACACCAGAGCTGTACTCAGCCTCTATCTCCTGGCTTTCAGAGAAAGCCCTTCATAGTAGATCCATATCAAAACATTGCAGAACTACCTGCCCTCCATCTTCACACACACTGTTTGGGACAGGAGAACAGCTTTACTGGAAGAGAAGAAGCAACGCTCAGCAGATTGGGACTGTTCAGACTGGAAAGTACTGACCCAGAAGGCTTGTGTGAGTGCAACCAGCAATACCCTACGAGGGGCGAGATCCAGACCAGGAGGAATTCCTTTCCAGACTGAGCTGAAGGGGTTCTGGGAGCAGAGAGAGCAATGACCCTCCTGAAGCCCAGCCAGAGCTCTTGTAGAAAAGCACCGCAAGGTCACATTTGCAGGAGTTAATGCCCTACTGGAAGAAGTTGTTCTCTCCTTGCATTTGCCCGCATGCAGTATGGGAAAGGCTGCAGCCTCAAAACTGAGGATGCAAATGAGGCAGAGCCTTTCTGGACAGCTGGGAGCTTCTGCTCAGCATGGACTTGTCCCAACTGCCAGCACAGCCCGTGATGAATGGCCCTGGTGTGTTCTGGCACACCACAGCCCCCCAGCATTTACTTTAGACAGTTGTAACACAAGGAAGACAAATGAGATCCAAAGAAACCCAACCTGCTGTTAGCCCCCTCCGTCTCCATTTACATGTCTGTTTTCTCCTCCAAGGCCATGTATCTCCTTTGTTTAGGAGTGTGTCTGGCTTCTGATCTTGTTCCAGTAGTTTTCTGCTCGAGCTCTTCCTCATTCTGCTAAAGCACTGAGCACAGACACTTTAGGGTCTGCTTTGGTTAAAACTCCCTTGACTCAGATGCTTCAGACCTTGCACCAACCCAAAATCACAGCCTCTGTTTGGTACTACCTAGGAGGTCAGGCAGTGCACATCTCCTGCCAGCCAAACTCTCACAGCTGCCTCCCACTCAAAAATCCTCAAAACCTCACAAGGGTGAGGATAAACCACCAGGTGGAAAGGTCTCCAGCTCTCTGAGCTCTCCAGAGAGAGAAAGGACCCCTTGAGGGCTTCCCCCTCCCCATGACACCCTGAGTCCTGCCCCTGCTCCAAGCCCGGGCTGAGCATCAGGATACTGGCGATATACACCCAGCCACTCCGCCGAAGTGTGTGGCACCATGGCGGCTCCCGGTAGCTCTGCAGGGAACCCAGCCCTGCAAGGACAGGTGGTCCAGGAAGTGTTTGGCAAGATGGGAACAGTGTGTCCTGCCAGCTAGCTCTCCAGCTTCAAACCAGCCTTTATTTATCTCGGAGCAAGGCTCCACAGCTGCTTTCAAAAGGCATTTGATGCTGAACTCTTTGGCTTCACATTTGCCCTGAAGAGCTCTTTTCTTTTCTCTCTTTGGGTTGCTTTCTTTTTTTCTCAAACCCAAACTCAAATTATGCTGGCAAAACAGAGCCAAGGCTGCCAAGGCCCTTGCCATTAGCAGGTGGTCCAGATGGTGACAGCAAGAACATTGTTTTTCACTGCTGATGGCTCACACTCTACTATTAGCATCTGCACAGCCTGCTCAGCTTCAAAGGGGGCTCATGGATGCAACACAAGATCTGTTTCCTTTGGCCCAGCTTGCCAACCTCTTCCCATGCTCCCAAGGCACCTTCATCGCATGGGCACTAGGTCAGTTCCTGGCTTTGCACCCGGGGACAAGGGTTTCTTGTGGCCATGGGCTGCCTCATGTCAAGCACCCAACAAATGAATGGGGACTTCAGAGTGTGACTCCATCCTCCCACCTCCACCTTCTAGAGAGGTTCCCAAGGTCATGGTCCCCGTGACTTCATGCAGCCCTCAGAGGAATAGCATAAGGCAGAGGAAGCCCACCTCATCCACTAGGAACCTGGTAGACCAGAATAATAGGGAAAAAAAAGGATTAGGAAGGACTGCCTCAGATCATCTAATCCAACCTGTGCTGAGCCAGGGCCAGCACTACTTAAAGCTTTCCAACAGGCACTGGTCTAACCATAAAAGTTTCCAGCAGTGGAGATGTAGCATTTCTTCAGCTGCCTCTTTTTGCTAAATGGAATTTCCCCATAAAGTCTGACCCCAAGGTCCCCTGTGGTTTCTTGACCTATCAGAAGTAAACTCAGAGAGTACTTTTTTCACTTTCTCTTCACAGCATCCCTCTGTGCACTTGGAGACCATCTTATCCATTCCCGGAAGCAGGGTAAACCCAAGCTCCTTCAGCCTGTGCTTGGAGGCCAGGTCATCCAGACCTCTGACCAAACTCGCTGCTGTCCTCCACAACCCTGCCAAGTGGGCGCACACCTTTCCAGAGCCCAGTTGTCCCATCGCCTGCTCTCCTCTGGGATCACCTCTCCCACCAAGACTGACTTAAATAACTCCTGCACTACAGGATCATTCACAAGTGATGCCCAAAATCCTCACTGAACAAAGCTCAGAGATAAATTAAAACAGTTGTCCCTGTAGGAGGAAAGGGGACAGAACCTGGATGCAGTGGCAGCAAGCTGCAGGACGTGTACCCCCTTGTCCTCATCCCAACAGCTGCAACGCAGTCCCCATTTCTCCCATTACCACTGCACCAGCTGCCAAGTTGGGCTGGAGATCTGAGCACCTCTTGGTACGAGGCTGACTCACAAATGGCTCTTTGTGGTGATTTTTTGCTTTAGTCTGCACTAACACAGTTTTAAACACTGGTTCTACAGCACACGAGCATGCCAGAAGATAGATACAAATTTTTGCAACAAGCCATCTGCATTGGCTTTACTAGCAGCAGGGCTAGTGAGCAGTTTAGCTTGAAACCAGGCCAAGGTGGAGAGAGTTTCCCTCCTACCATCCCCTGTCGTGCTGCAAAATATCTACTGCTCCTAGTATCTGTGCTGACATATGGGGCAATGCAACGCAAACAGGGCAGAGCCTCACTACCCCAAGTGAGAAGTGCAAAGCTGAGTGCCAGCATCTCCAGGACCTGCTGCCCTGCCCAGGCCAACCAAATCCCACAGACTCAGCAAAGAGCCATTGCACAGCACAGAAACAGCCTTCAGAAACAGCAGGGATCAACCCAGCAGACTTCAGCCCTGCTTTCACCCCAGGCAGGCAACCAAACCCTTGCAGGCTCCAACATCAGGAATTCCCTGGGGTAGCTGGCCTTGGCAGGGGCAGAGGAGGATGCTGGAGCATTGTGCAGTAGCTGGAAAATGAAACCAAGCACTGTGAGAAGAGGGTGAATCTGTAGCCATAGCGTATCATCTGGGACACTTCTACTTTTGTTCTTTGCAATACAGTGGCTGTCATCCATCACTGTAAATGCTGACTGATGCCTTTCCAAAAGCCATGTCAACTAAATAAAAGGTGGGAAACTACAAGTTGCAGGGTCTTTCAAGGAAAACACTTGATTTCTTCACCAAAGGCCACCTCAGCAGCTCACAAGACTCCTGATAATAAATGCTGCTTTTCTGGAGCCTCATCCCCCCAGACACAGTAGAAAGTCATGGCTTGATAATTTAAACAAGATTAAGGAATGTGCATGTAAACACAGTTGTGTGCTTGCAGTGTGGGGACAGTCAGTGCACAGCCCAGCAGAGGAGGGGTTTTCCCAGCCAAAACATCTGCAAGAAAGAAAATCTTGCTTTCTGTAGGAAAGTGGAGAAGAGTGAGATGTGTTTGTGGAAGAGGCAGACTGAAGGCTGCAGAGGGTGAACCTCCCAAGCCAAGCAGCTGTACCACACCTGGCACATCTGTAGTGACACAACACAGCTGTCAAATCCCTCTGGACAGGCACAGAAGAGCCACCAGAGGAACAAAACCAGTTCCAGTAAAGCCCCCCTGGAAGGGGTACTATGGCACCAAGTGAGATCAGCATAGCATTTCCCTTTGGTGCCCACTCTTGCTGCAGAGAGGCAGAGGGGTGCTTTTGTTACGGACCTTCAATTCTACCTCCAGGCTGGGAATGCCCATGCCAGGTTGGACCTTGAGGCTGCAGCAGATCGTGCCTGCTGTGTCTTGCACTCCTTGAATGCAACCTGAGAAGCATCTGAGAGAGCTTTCACCGTGCCTGGGAGAGACAGAAGTGCTCTCATGATCTCAGGTGCAAGACCTGGCAGCCAGAGAACAACCCAGAGCATGCACGATTTGCTTGCATAGATGCAGCCTTGCTTTTCTTTCCTGGCCTTGTGCACAGTCATGAGGAGAGGGGCTGTTCTGTCAGCTCCTTGGGAAAGCTTTTCAGTTATGTCTTATCAGTCCACAACATGAGAAATATGGGTCCCAGGCATGGATAAAGGACTGTGAGTGATTTGACCAATGCTCCAGAATACCTCACACCAAAGTGATGCCTGCAACATAACCCCAGACCTACTGAGGGTATGTCTGCATCATACTGCATCAGATCCCGATCCTTCCCCACCAACCCCTGCGAGTGCAGTGAGGTTAGGCAAAGAGCAGGAAAAACTTGGTTGGGGAGAGAGAGGGAGAAACAGGAGAACTTGGAACATTTTTACTGAAACTAGCTCTTGGCTGGGACCCGAGGTTTTTGACATGGCAGTGACTAGCTGCTTTCTCCAAGGAAAGTGGCTGCTTCCCTCTAAAGAGATCGTTGACAATTTGTATCAGAAAAACTCACTCTGCAGTTTACTAAGCACTGAGCCCTGCTGGTTTTTGACAGATTTCCGAGTTGGTGTCCTGGTTTCGGCTGGGACAGAGTTAACTCTCTTCTTAGTAGCTGGTACAGTGCTGTGTTTTGGATTTAGTGTGAGAATGATGTTGATAACACTCTGATGTTTTAGTTGTTGCTAAGTAGCACTTATCTTAAGCCAAGGACTTTTCAGTTTCCCATGCTCTGCCAGCAAGCAGGTGTGCAAGAAGCTGGGAGGGAGCATAGCCAGGGCAGCTGACCTGAACTGGCCAAAGGGATATTCCATACCATGGAACGTCATGCCCAGTATATAAACAGGGGGGAGTTGGCCGGGAGGCACGGATCGCGGCTCGGGAACTAACTGAGCATCGGTCAGCGGGTGGTGAGCAATTGCATTGTGTATCACCGGTTTTTTTCCTTTTCCCCCCCTTCCTTTTTTTGTTATATTCCTTTTCATTACTATTATTATTATATTTCATTATTACTATTGTTAGTATTATATTGTACTTTAGTTATTAAACTGTTCTTATCTCAACCCATGAGTTTTACTTTTTTTTTCTTTCCTTTCCTCCTCCTCACCCCACTGGGAGGGGGGAGGGGGAAACAGCTGTGTGGTGCTTAGTTGCTGACTGGGGTTAAACCACAACAGTTGGGCTCTGGAGTAGGGACACCTGCTCCAGGGCTGGAGGAGGAACAGCCAGCCAGGACCACATACCTGCCCCAGCCCTGGCCTGGCCCAGGACAGCATCTCCTCCTGTCCTTCACTCGGGGATAAGGGCAGTCTGGTGCCAGAGCTGGGGCCTGGCTCACCACCCCCTTAAGAGCCATGAAAGAAAAGGACCTGGCAGGGATTTGTGATGAATGGCTGCATTGCTCTGAGGAGGACACATTTACTGCTCCCAGAAGAGGGAGCCTCCATGGGCTTTGCAGCCACCAAGCAGTCCCTCAAACCCTGATGGAAATAGATAAATCTGCTTCCAACATCCAAGAGATACCAGTACAAGCCCCTTCTCCCCCAGCTTCCCAAGGAACTGGGCCAGGGAACCATGCTCTTTGTCAGGGTAGCCTCTGGCCAAGGATGAACCTGATCCGCCTCAGGCTAAGCCCCTCCTGCAGCCCCTGCCCTGCGCAGGGACCTGCACCAGCTGCAGCAGCTCAGCCCAGGTGGAGATCCATGCCTATCATCCTCCCCCTCCCCAGCCGTGGCCCCTCGCAGGTCACCGAGCAAGCAGCAGGAAGGCTTCTGCCAAAGCAAGCACTAGTTATCCTCCTTTCCCACTCACGCTGTTTGTCTTGGCCTCTCTTCCCATACCAGCCTTCCTCCTCTTCCTCCTCCTCCTCGGGATTGTATTGCTGGGGCTGTCACTATAGTTAATGAGCTGGGACAGAGCTGGTGCAAGGGCTCTGGGAAAGTCACGCCAAGAGACAGCCGAGCCCAGGGCATTGTGTGTGCACAGATACCAGCAAGGAGGACGCTGGAGGAGGGAACACCTGAAAAAGAAACCCCGGCCACCAACCAAGGGAGCCAGCAGACCAGGGGAGAAAAAAGGCCAGGGCTAAGCTTGCATTCAACAGGTCTCAGCAAAAGCCATCAGGTGCCTGGGCATTCCCTGGCTTGGACAGCCCAGCCACTGAACCACCGTGGATGCCATTCAGGATCCACTCCTGCCTTCGGGAATGGTCCCTGGGCCATCTCACTCCCAGTATGAGCCCAGGCTTGCTGGCTGGCACCAAAACTGGGCTGGGGACAGCGTAAATAATTTACCCATGTGGACAGTCACATTCGACACTGCGGTCTTCAGGGAGGAGAGCATGGTGCCCGTCTGTTGGCCATGCAAATCCCGCTCGTGCATGTTCGGCCCATGCTTCAGCCAAATGGAGCAGTTTTGTTCAAACATCGCATGGCCTGGGTGAAAGGGCAGTTCCCAAGGGGACATAATTCCACTTTGGGGGCAGCAAGACCATAGTCCCAGTGCACAGACCCAGGAGAGCCAGGGCTCAGGAGCAAAATGGCCAGGGACTCCCAGCTCATTGGCGATGAGGGGCAGGAGCTGGTGGGCTGCCCTCCATGCCTTGTCCATGGACGTGCACAGGAACAGGCATCTTCACCTGCCTCCATTTCCCCAAAAGCTCTTTCTCCTCCCCTGCACCCCAGCTTCTAGCTAGCACTGAGCTGCCAGGGTAATCTATGGACCCAATCAGCCACTCTACGCCTCAGTTTCCCTTCACTGCAAGGACAAAGCTCCCGTTCCCACAGCTCTTCAGCCATCCCCCACGCTCCTGTGGGAGCTGAGAGCTGGGGAGCTCCAGCCCAGCAGCCGCACCAGCGGGACTGAAGTGGTTTGGGCCCGATGGTGCAATACTCACATGCTCCCTCCCACCCCATCTCTGCAATACAATGCTATGGGGACCCGCTCTGGCAGCCTGGCCGAGCAGCGCAGAGCAGGGCACGCCTCATCATGGTGCTGAGAGACTCCCAGGAGAGTCCTGCAGTCCAGCTGCAGTAGAAAGTGTCCTTCACTCCTTTGAAAGCCCCTTTCCCCCCTCCTTGCACCCCAGCGCAGCCCCCTTGCCACTGTGGCGTAGCAGGCGGTGCTGGCTGTACGCCCACTGGCAAGGTGCTGCCTCACCCCCATGCTCTGTGTTGGGCTTCGGGCTCAAACATGAGGCAGGCCAACCACCCGCTGGCTTTTCTTTTTATTTAACAAAAATCACAACAAAATAAAAAAGAGAGAAAAGAAGCAACTTGCACTCGGAATTGTTGCATCGAACAGATCTAGCAGCAAATACCTGAGCACAGCATGAACACTGCTCGTGCGTCCCTGCCCAGGCAGGAGTGCGGGGCAGGCTTTGAACATGGTGACAGGCTCGGGGACTGAGAAGGGGGGCAATGTCCCTGAGGAGAGCAGGGGCCGAGGGCAACATCACTGCCTACTCTGCTGCTGCCGTGGCTGGCTGTTGCTGACTAGGCTTGAGGAGCTTTGGGAAGGGGAAGCTGAGCATCGATAACTGGCCTATTTCTGAACCACTGCCCCTGGGGAGTCACCACCACCATGCTGGTGCCCAACAGCCATTTCCATCATGTGGGCAAGGCCATGGCCAAGCAGACACCACAGCATCCACCGATGCCACGGACACCGGCACTGGCATTACTGGGTATATTTCCACCTGTGCAAGGAAGGGCAGGAGGGGAAATGGTGCAGGGAAGTCAGGGCTTGAGAGAGGAACCGCATCAGCCATGCTCTGACCTGAGGGCATCTAGGTTGTGCTCAGTGAGGGAGCAGCACAGTGCATGGTTGACGAGGAACATCTCCATCCTTCCCCTCCATCCCCACACTGTCCCGTCCTGGCAGTCCTTCCCAGGGATGCAGAAAGGTTCAGGCTCAGGGCTGACAATGGAAAGCAAAGGGAACATACCATTGCTGGAGGTCATGGCTGCTGTGCCGAAGGGAAGGCTGAGACCCCCCCAAACTCGTCTCGCAGAACAGTCCATCAACCAGCTTCCAGCCAGGCTGCGAAGGCGGCAAAGGTGAGACGCCAAGTGCCCATCGGGCAGAGGCTCCAGTCCAGCAGCCACCAGCTCAGCCTGATGCAGGTTGCTCAGTGACACCAGAGACAGAGAGAAGAAGAAAGAACAGGCAGGGCTCTGCCCAGTCCCGCGCACTGGCAGGAGTCCCAAGGAGGGTCAGCCCTGCGGCTGGAGGTGGAAGCAGGTTGACTCCACGAGCTTCAGATTCACAGCTGGGATCCGGCCCCACTCCAGGCGCTGGGACCGGCCATGGGCTATTTCGGAGCCTACTTGCCTTGGGGTTTGGCCTGGGAAAGTGAAAAACCCAGCTGTGATGAGTGTGATCCTCAGGGCAGGAACCTCCCCAGGGTCTCTTCCCCATGGTCAGGGCAGTCACCAAGGGGTGACCTCCCCTGGCCGAGCTGTGGCAGTGAAGCGGGGATCTGGCAGGGCTTGCAAAGCACCCACCACGCTCATATCGCAAGCCCTCCCTGTGAAGATGCACAAGTTGCAAACTCCAGGCTTGCAGGGCAGAAGTGGGGAGGGGTTTGCTCCCAGTGCCGTTTGCTGTGGCACCCATCTGACTCAGCCCAGGGTGGCACTGGGTGCAGTGGCTTTTCCAGCTTGACAGAAGGTGGTGACTGGGTGCAACAGCCCCAGGGCTGCATTTATTTGGGGTGGAAGAGGGATTGCAGAGGAGACAGACTGGTCCCAGTTGGAGGGAGGAGGGATGGAGACCGAGACAAAGTATCCATGCCTCAGTAGAGCATGTCCCAGCTCTTCCCAGCAGCCCAGTCAGACTGGGAAAAGCCTGTTTGGTGGTGAATAAATCCACCCCCGGACTGACCACGTTCCCAGTAGCTGCGCTGAGCACAGGGCCAGCTCTTACCTTCCCAGCAGAGCTGGCGTCCAGCTTCTCTCGGAGGCGAACTACCCACGGGGCTTGGAGGGGGGCACAGAGGTGCTTGCCCTTTGTGGTTATGAACCTGCCAGGCCCACAGGGGAAAAAAACAAGAAGAGATGAGCAGGACACTCTGGGGATGCTCCAGCACAGCCCGAGCTCTCACCCGCTGCCTCCCTCACTGCTCTCCTCTACCTCTACCTTGGGATGATTCTCTTCCCTGTCTTTTGTCCCAGGTTTTCCCCTCTCAGCAGGCCTGCCCTGCTCTGATTGAGCCTCCAGGATCTCTTCCATGTCCCTCCCTATTCCCTTGCTCCCAAATCCAGCTCAACCTCCCTCCTCCAAACTGCTCTGCCTCCCTCCCTGCCTCCCTGCAGGGTCCATCCCTCGGCCATCACCAGCCTGGGGCTCTTACATGGCAGCTGGGATGTCGCAGCTGTCCTGCACCAACTGGAGCCAGTAATCCTGCACTATATCTGCTGTGGGATGGGCCTCTTGCTCATCCACAAGCAGCAGTCAAGGATGCTGTTCCCACTGTGCACTGGAGGAGGAATGTACCATGCAGGCTGAGGTTGCTCTCCCTGGGTCGGCTGCACCTTCACCCAGCCTCCCCGGAGGGTGCACAGGCTGTGGGGCCACCCTGGTGGAGCGGGGCAGGATGGTGCCCACCAGCGATGCCCTCACACGCCGCCCCGACTGCACACACAGGCATGAACTCCAGGAGCCCTTTGCCTCCTTCTGATGGAAAACAAAGGAGGTGAGAAACAGCAGATTGGCAGAGGGCAACCCTTCTGCATGCCTGGGTCCCTCCCTCACCCCCAGGACCAGAGCCGGCCAGCAAGTGGGGCAGGATGGGGGTCTTCACCCAGCTTCAGGATGCTGTGATGCAGATGCTGAAGACACCCGTTCCCGAGGGGTTGGGAATGACTTTGGCTGTATTTGCTGAAGCCATCATTGTTTTTGCAGCTACCCCATCACCAGCCCACCCCGCACTGATCAGTCCTGTGACAGGTGAGGGACATAGCTGCCTGCACTTCACTGTGGGGTAGAGAAGCCTGGTCACCCTCCAAGGCTGGCAGTGCCCAGGGATGCCTGTAACCCCAGGCAGCAAGGTGTGGTGCAGCACAAGGTGTTTGCACTCCCCAGCTCCTTGCAGCAGTGCAGAGGGCCTGGTGTCACCCACCCAGACAGCTGTGACCTGTTCAAATCCGTGTCCAACACCAATAGCCCCTCAAACATCGGCTCTGCCCTAACACGTGCCTTCCCTCCTGCTCCAAGCCCTGTCACTTGCCCCCAGGCTGCCCCACACCAAAGGAGTGGCTTCGCTGCCAGTGCCAGGGATGCTCCCCTTGTGTGCTGGGGAAAATGGGACCAAGGTGATCCCAGCCCAGTGTGCACAAGCTGGACTAGGGCACTGGGAGGCAGGATTGCTCCACGGCCTTTCCCAAGCACAGCTTTCCAGCCCCAGTGCCCTGCAGGCTCCTGCCTGGACTTTGGGCAGGACACAGTCCCTCTGGGACAGGTTACAAGCAGAGGACACAGGAGGGCTGTGACGGAGCCCCAGCAATGGGTCCCTCTAAAAGTCTGCTGGAAATGCAAAAGTGGACAAGAAACTGGATCCTCTCCTTTCCGCAAGAAAAGCACCCTGAGAGGTTCCTTCTTACCATCCAGGATACGTCCCAGCACCAGGAGACTGAGGCAGAGAAGATGCAGCCACTGCATTTTGCTGCTGAGTCTGGCAGAGGATGGGCTGGAGGCGACAGTGCTCCGGGAGGGAGAGGTGAGCTCTGCACAGCTTCCCTGCACTCTGCTACTGGTGCTCCCTGCTGCCTATTTATCCTTCCAGCCCATGGCTATCACTTTCTTTTGGAGAAGAGGGGTGGGAAGTTGCAACAAGGCTAGATTTCAATCTTTGAGCAGTTCTGGAATATCCCAACTGCTTTCCTGCAGCCAGCTGCTCTGTGTCCCCAGAGCCACACACCCTCCTGCCCTCTCTGTTGCCGGCACCTGGGGCCAGGGGCTGCTGGTCAGGGCCAGAGCAGCCCCGGGGTCCCCTCACCCTGTGAAAGCACCCTGGGGCCCTGGGCAAGCACATGGGGGGTCTCACCCCATACATTTCCCAGTCCCTCCTCCGAGACATCTCTGGGACATTCCCATTAGATATCACATAGGCTCAACTCACTGATGCTGGGGGGAGAACTTGCCTCAACCCCATTTTCTGGGTATATATCAGTACTGGAGTGATGCATGGCTCCCCCTGAGCCCCCTCATCTGGTCACAGGAGCCTGGCTGGCTCCCCCTGCCCTCCCCATTGCCTCCATGCAGGGCACATCCGAAGTGGATGTGGGGTAAATCCCTTAACCACCTCCAGCTGCAGGGGACCCCCTGCCCTCTAGCTGCCAGCAGTCTCCCTGCTGACACATGGGCAGGAAAGAGAGGCTCTGCCTCCTCCTGGCAGCTGTCTGGGTGCCAAGTAGGTAAAAGCACAGCTGCTCCAGTCGCCTCTGCTCCCCAGGAGGGGCACCGGAGGGTGAGGAAAGGGGCTTTCAGCTGGTGTTGTGAATAGGGAATGTGACAGGTTTCCCCCTCCCTCCACTGGGGTCAGTGGGATTTCTAAGAGAGTGGTCATCTCTGAAGTGCATCCCTGTGGCATGCAGGGAGGTTGCCCCATCCCCCTCTCAGGGCTGAGCCACGAGCCTCGGGGACCAGAAGAGATGGTGCAGATGGGGAATAGGGGATGTTTCTAGGTCCAGGCTCTTCAGAAGCACACACAGGCAGGGAACGGGCAGGGGATTTGGTGTGATTTGGGAAGAGGGGAGAGCATTGTGTGTGCTGACCCATTTAAGTCTCATCCAGAGCAATTTGGGAGCACTGGAGCTCCAGCCCTGAGGACACCACAGGCAGCATGAAGCATCCCTGAGCACTCACCCCTGCAGAAGCCTTGATAATGCAGTTGTTAATTAAAGTGGAAACCATGGGGGGGGGGAGGGGGATCCCCATGGGAAATCCAACCCATCAAAATGTAAATGGGCCGTGTGAGCATCACCTTCATCCCCAGGCTTTCCTCGGGGAGCACCAGCCACGCTGCCACCCTCCTGGAGACCTGCCGGCTGTGGGAGCCCCTGGGGCAGCTGCTCCCTTCTGGGCTCGCGGGCTCCAGCACGCTCCCCGGGGTGCCTTGCGGGTGCTCTGCTTTCCACCTCCGAGCCACGGAGCTGGGAAGGGCAAAGGGGGAATTCCAGCAAATTCCAGGCACAGCCAGTCCCTGGGGCAGGATCTGGCCTGGCTGCATTCACCTTTCACCTGCATTTACCAGTATTTCACCATTGTGAAATACTGGGCCAGCATCGCAGCTGTTTCGATTTCCCTTGCATCTCCCGGAACGGGAGAGCCTCCCGCATGGCTCCCATTGCAGCCCCATCCCCAGTGTGGCATGGGGACTGGGGCTACAGCCAGTCCACAGGTCTCAGGGCCCCGCTGGATCTCCTCTAGCTGAGTGAACCTGTTTGATCTGATTTAAATGTAGTTAAGGAAAAAAAAGAGCAAGCCATGCCTTTGCCCAGAGGGAGCAAAGATGGTCCTGAGGGTCTGGCTAAGAGGGATGCAGAAGGTGCCAATTCCTGCTCTGTTAGAGCCCATCTGTCCCTAACACTCGTTGCCTTCAGTGTCATTGACGTTGAGGTCACTGGGGGCAATGGGCAGCAGAGCCAAGACCCTTCAGCTGGGTCCCGCTCAACCCTCCCCAGGTGAGCACCCATTTCCCAGGGTCCCTGCAATGCACGTGTCCTTCTGCATCATCATTGTGCTGCGCAGTTTCACAGCCAGGTGCTTCCTGCAAACGTCCTCGGACATGCTGTGATGGCACCAAGATGACAGCAGCCGGGTGGGATGCCCCCAGCCCTGGGTCCCTGCCATCATGCCACCTGTCCTCCTCTCTGCAGCCTCTCCAGGGGGTTTCAGAAGGGGATGGTTGGGGAACAGCTCTGAGACCTGTGCAAAAAGCAGCCCATCAGCCATTTCCTTGTCATCTCCCATGTGGCATGGCAGGAAGGATGCCCAGTGAGGCTGCACCCCAAACTCACCTGTGGACAGATCTAAAAGCACATAGGATGAACCAAAAGCCCTGGGGGCTGCTGTCTTTCACTGCTCTGTTGGCTCTTAGATTGACGCTGGGCAGAGGAGGCTGTGGGGTTCATGGCCTGGTGCAGCTCTGGGACACGGCTCATGTCAGCCCCGCTGCAGGACATCCTTGGAGGTGGGCAGATGCTTTTCCACCGCCCTTTGCAGAGCTGCAGCCCAGGAGCAGGTCTGCAATCCCCAGCAGGATGGGAGGGAAGCAGAGAGACCGGGGGGTCTGAGCAGGTGGAAGGAGGACCAGCAGCACGAGGACTCCTGAAAGCCGAGGAGCTCCAGCCAGCAAAATGGAGGATGGGGGAAGGAGGGCATTTGGGAGCTACATGGAGGTGAAGAAAGGGTTGAGAGGAGGCTCTGGGCTGGGGACCTCTAGGACAGGGCGGGTGCCGAGGGATGGCTGGGACTGGGGAAGACCCTGGGGCAGGAAGGGTGGGAGTCCCTATTGCCCACCAGCCACTTCTCCACCTCCTCTCCACTCTCAAGACAGTGGCAGACCCCAGGAGGGCCATCTTGGTGGAGAAAGCACCAAAAAGCACCTTGAAGCTTCAGTTGGAGACCACAGCCCCTCTAGCACCCATGCGGACCTGGAAACAGCACTTGGCACCTGCCGGGGCTGCTGCAGCATAGCCAGCTCCTGCTTCTCGGGAATGGCACGGGGTGGAGGGATGGACCCCATGCGCATGTCTCCAGGTGAACCTCGCTGAAGCTCAGCCCAGCGCTTCAGCTCAGCACGCTCTGCTGCTGGTGCAAGCCCGGAGCGCAGTCTGCACTGGCTAATGACTTGAGCTATTCATTTGGCCCAGGTTCAAGACTTCCCTTTTCTTGGCTGCACTCTGTGGTTTCTGTCTTGCCTGGCTACTTTCTGCTGTCACTGAAGCCTTCCTGCTCCAGGGTGGCCGAGCTCTCCTAAATTTTTGCTCTGCTTGACACGGTTGCAATTTTCTTGCCTTCCCTGCAAAATGTCTTGGGGTGCTTATACCACCCTTGCATACCCACTGCCCCGGCACATGCTGCATCGACCATGCCCTGTCTTTGCATGTGGGGCAAAGCAGTGGGTTTGCTATGCCCAGGGGTATGACTGTGTGAATCCTCCTCTACTGCTTCACTGTGGCATTGTCTTAGAGCATCTTCTTTACATTGCTTGTCTCAGCTGGGGTCTGTGGATTCAACTCCTCCACGGGGCAGGGGTTTTGGCCCCTGCTGTGGCGCTCCAGATCCCAGCCTATCACCTCTCCCTTCAGCATCTCGCAGGGAATCTCCTCAGAGGTGTTTCCTCGGTGCCATCTCACCCCGCCATGCCCACACCATGCACCATGGCAACATCGTGGCCACCTGCCTCGCCAGCAAGAGGCTCCCACTAATCCTGACACCTTTTCCTTAAAAGCAGCGTTCTGCAGTAAAGCTGGAAGCAGTGTGCAAATGCCCGTGCGTGTGCAGGCATGCGGCATACATGGGGCTGCATCTGTGCATCCGTGTCCGTGCTCATGTGTGCCTTCCTGTGCAGGTATCTGTGCCCGAGTGTGGGACAAACTCCAGCGCTCTTCCACAAGCCCTACTTTTAGGGTAAATTTTAGGGTAAATTAGAGCACCCCCATGTGCATGTTTTTTAACCTGTCTTAGCCTAAGGCCCACCTAGCATTTGAAGGGAAAAAACCCATCTGTGTGGTGTTTACATTTGCAGCCACAGAGAGACATTTCACGTGCCAGCTTGCTCCTGCCATCTGCTCATGCTTTACTGTTTGTGGTTGCAGACGTATTTGGTTGGGCCTCATTTCTAGGGGGTTTTTGCAATCATTTCACAATCTCCTGACACCACAACCAGCACAACAAGGAGTCCTGCAGAAGGTAGGGCCAGCCTCGCAGCGCCTGGACACAGCATGTCCCCAGCAAACCCAGGGCTGCCTCTGGCGGCGGGATGCCTCCAGCCCTCCCACAGCAGCCCCATCTGACTCCCAGTGCAAGGGTGTCAGTTCCCAGGCTCCCAGCAAAGCCCAGGCCAGACAGAGCACAGCCCCATTAATAACTTGGTTTAATGCTGCTTTCCCAAAGCAGCTGGGAGCACAGAGCCCAGCCGGTGCTTTGAGCAAGCAGTGCTTGTCTGGGCAGGGGCCAGAGTTGGAGGGACAGGCTCAGCTGTGGGCAAAGGATGCTGTGCACAAAAACATTTTGTGTCCCCATGTTTGCCGGCATCTCAGGACCCCTCAGTGGGGACGGCTGAGCAAACGGGATGGCTCACATCACTGGGCAATGCAGCAATACAGGAGCTGCAAGAGAGGGGACTTGCATGGTCCCCCTCCCCTGTGCCAGCAGCTCCCAGCCCCTGCACCCCAGGAATGCAGTGCTCAGGGGGGCTGCAAGAGCCAAGACCTGGGACACAGTGTATGGGGCAGGAAAGCAGCCCCTCCACTAAGGATGGAGACCCCCCATGCAGTCCTTCCTGCCCCACCAAAGTCCATCACAACAGCCAGAACGAGTGAGTTTGGTTGTAAAGGATATATTTCATTGCCTCACATCCTGTCCAAAAGTTGGTCTGGCAGACGGCCGCATGCTCCCACATGGAGGAGAGGGCAGCACGGAGCCAGCTCAGCGCCTGTCCCGTACTCAGGGCCGGTATCTTGGACTTCACAGTTTCTTTACACAGCCTTAAAATAATACACTTAAACGCCTGCCTAATAAAGCAATCAAGCCAGATAAACATGCTTGATGATAGAAACACTCAGCTACAAGCTTTACTCCAGCCAACACACAGCCTTTGCTGATATTGTTAAGCCCCACAAATTCTATTATTGCAATTATACGACTTAATAGACCTTTACTGACCAAAGTCCACGTCTGAAGTCTCTGCAAGCAGATAGCACTGAGGCTACGGTATAGCCCTTCAACTTGCTCCTTCTCGGCATGCTAAAGGGGGTTTGCAAGCACAGGGAGGTGCCATTTCCTCACCAGCCTGGGGATCTGTCCCCCCTCTACCTGAAGTCTCACCTTATGGTGTCCTCAGGTTAGTGACCTCTCATTTTACTAAAGGTTTGGGATAGAGCTGCTCTCAAATGGCTGCAGCATGTCTGCAATTAATTTTGCAAAGTCTTCTATTCCCCCACCTGCACAGCCTCATGTGCAGTTTTCACCATGTGGGCTTTTCAGACTTGGGAAGAAAGTATACAAGAGGGTTTTTTTTTCAGAAAACAAAGCATTTGGCTTAATAATGTCTGAATCTCTGCAATTTTGTACCTAAACAAAAGGATTTAAAAAATCAAAAGGACAAATCCTGACTATCTTCCTCCAAACTAAACTGCAACAGCATGCTGTAACAGCTGAAGGGAAAGCCTAGAACAGCCCAGACATACAGCCACAACATCACCCCCGCTGTCCCCAAACTCTCCATCTCAGACGCTATGAATTGACCTGCAAGGAAGCACCCAGCAAGCAGCCCGGGCAGGAGCACGGGGACATTGGGCCTGCCTGGCACCCCACAGCCCTGCAAGCTGAAAAGGAGCAAACTGGTGACAGGGAAATGAAACACAGCCATTGTTTATTTGGTAGAAAAATGTATTGGGTTTGCATGGCAAGGTTTTGGTAGCAGGAGGGCTGCGGAGGTGGCTTCTGTGAGAAGCTGGTAGAAGCTTCCCCTATGTCCGATAGAGACAATGCCAGCCAGCTCCAAGACAGACCCACCAATGACCAAGGCCAAGCCAATCAGCAACAGTGGTAGCGCCTCTGGGATAACATATTTAAGAAAGGGAAAAAGTTACTGCGCAGCAGCAATTGCAGCCAGAGAGAGGGGTGAGAATATGTGAGAGAAACAACTCTGCAGACACCAAGGTCAGGGAAGAAGGAGGGGGAGGAGGTGCTCCAGGAGCCGGAGCAGAGATTCCCCTGCAGCCCGTGGTGAAGACCATGGTGAGGCAGGCTGTCCCCCTGCAGCCCAGGGAGGACCACAGTGGAGCAGATATCCACCTGCAGCCTGTGGAGGACCCCACGCCAGAGCAGGTGGATGCGCCCAAAGGAGGCTGTGACCCCGTGAGAAGCCTGCACTGGAGCAGGCTCCTGGCAGGACCTGTGGACCTGTGGAGAGAGGAGCCCATGCTGGAGCAGGTTTGCTGGCAGGACTTGTGACCCCATGGGGGACCCACGCTGGAGCAGTCTGTTCCTGAAGGACTGCACCCCGTGGAAGGAACCCACACTGGAGCAGTTCATGAAGAACTGTAGCCCGTGGGAAGGACTCACATTGGAGAAGTTCATGGAGGACTGTCTCCCGTGGGAGGGACCCCACGATGGAGCAGGGGAAGTGTGAGTCCTCCTCCCCCTGAGGAGGAAGGAGCGGCAGAGACAATGTGGGACGAACTGACAGCAACCCCCATTCCCTGTCCCCCTGCACTGCTCGGGGGAGGAGGTAGAGAAAATAGGGAGTAAAGTTAAGCCTGGGAAGAAGGGAGGGGTTGGGGGAAGGTGTTTTAAGATTTAGTTTTTATTTCTCATTATCCTACTCTGATTTGACTGGTAATAAATTAAATTAATTTTTTTCCCAAGTCGAGTCTGTTTTGCCCATGACAGTAATTGATGAGTGATCTCTCCCTGTCCTTATCTCAACCCATGAGCCTTTCATTATATTTTCTCTCCCCTGTCCAGCTGAGGAGGGGAGTGATAGAGCGGCTTTGGTGGGCACCTGGCATCCAGCCAGGGTCAACCCATCATGAAAAATAAGAGCAATCTTCCAGAAAAGCCAGCCTGCAGCATAAAGGGTACTCTATGAAGCATGAGGAGCCAGAAGTAGAGCCCTGCAGGGAGACTGAATGAAAGCAGTCTTTAAATATAAATACAAATGTATAAAACCCCCCAAAAAGTCAAAGGAAAAGCTGACATCCTGCCAGGCTACAGAAATGGTCCTGCGGGAAGGCTACCCACCTCCGAAGGCTCCCCCCACTGCTGGGATTAACCCCTCAGGGCCACGGCTCAGCTCCCACACAAGTCTGGGTCCCTGAAGGTGTGGCCGTGGGGTGAGTGAGGACCTGGGTGCCCCCCGCCACCGAGAGCACCCAGCCGGTGCAGGGGGTCCCAGCTGGGGATCTCTGCAGCAGGCATGGCAGCACCGAAGGGGCTGTGGAGCAGAGGGCAGCCCCCTCGGCCAGCCCCATCCTCGCCCCGGAGCCGGCAGATGTCCATTGCCAGGCGGTGGGTTGGTCATTGGTGGGTGTCTTGGTTTCGGCTGGGACAGAGTTAATTTTCTTCTTTCTTAAACACAGCTGGTACAGTGCTGTGTTTTGGATTTAGTGTGAGAATAATGTTGATATAACACACTGATGTTTTAGTTGTTGCTAAGTAGCACTTATCTTAAACCAAGGACTTTTCAGTTTCCCATGCTCTGCCAGCAAGCAGGTGTGCAAGAAGCTGGGAGGGAGCATAGCCGGGGCAGCTGACCTGAACTAGCCAAAGGGGTATTCCATACCATGGAACATCATGCCCAGTATATAAACAGGGGGGAGTTGGCCAGGAGGGGTGGATTGTGGCTTTGGCATCGGTCAGCGGGTGGTGAGCAATTGCATTGTGCATCACTGGGTTTTTTTCCTTTTTTTTCCCTCTTCTTTTTTTGTTATATTCCTTTCATTATTATTATTATTATATTCCATTATTACTATTGTTAGTATTATATTTTACTTTAGTTATTAAACTGTTCTTATCTCAACCCACGAGTTCTACCTTCTTTACTGATTCTCCTCCCCATCCCACTGGGAGGGGGAGGGGGAGTGAGGGAGCGGCTGCCTGGTGCTTAGTTGCTGGCTGGGGTTAAACCACAACAGTTAGTAGTGTATTTTATTTTACTTTAGTTATTAAACTGCTCTTATCTCAACCCACGAGTTTTACTTTGTTTTTCCCGATCCTCCTCCCATCCCACTGGGAGGGGGGAGGGGGAAGCAGCTGCGTGGTGCTTAGTTGCTGGCTGGGGTTAAACCACGACAGTGGGGAAGGCATCCATCCTAAGGAAGGCAAGGAGGGGGTGGTGATGGTCTCAGCGAGAGTGCCCACCCCAGCCGGGGGCTGTTGCCTTGCATGACATGCCTTGCCCATCCCCAAGCATTGCCTTGCCCCAGCAGCTCCAGAAAGAAATCTGATTTTAAGGCAAGCACAGACCACGAGGGAGCCCTGCCCTAAGCATCTCCGCGCTCCAGCTATGGCTCTGGCAGCCCTCCCATGCTTGGCCCTGGGAGCCAGATGCCTGCCCTCCCATGGGGAAGGATCTGGGATGGGGGGCAGCACCCTCACCCCACTGCCCTGCTGCCCCCGCTCTCCCCTGCCTACCTCTTTAGGCCTGACTTAGACCCACTGCCGCTTCTGCCACTTGGGTTTGCCCCTGGGACGTGGGGACTGTCCCTTCTTCTTGTCCTTCTTGGCCTTCTTGTCCTTCTTGTCCAGGTTCTGCATCAGCTTCTGGACGGCGGGGTCGGTGGGAGAGGTGCAGATTTTCTTGTTTCTCTTGGTGGTAAACCTGGGGGTCCAGTCAGAAAGGTTTGCTGGGGGGTGAACAGGGAGGAGGATGTGAGGAGGGAGGGCTTGGCCGGAGCCAAACTGCTCCGGATGGCCCTGACTGCAGTGGGGTACTCACATGACAGCACACAGTAAACATCCTGACTCGGGTCCCTGGAGGCTGTAGGACTTCACCCAGCTGCTGGGGATGACTTTCTGGCTGTTCTTCAGGCAGCAGTCTGAGGCCAAGCTGCCAGTGCCTGGGGACAAGGGGGGCATGTGGGATTTCGGACCCTCACCGAGCCAAGGCACCTTCCCAGCCCCAGGGGAGCACAGCACAGCTGGCCGATGGCACAGGGCTTGCTTGGTATCATTCGCGGGAGAGATGCTGAGGCAGCCACATGAGGGTGGGAGCTCCCAACTCCAGTGCCCTGTTAAAGGTCAGACCCTGCCCCAGGGATATGTGACACCAGTTTCACTGCCAGTGGAGAGGAAACTGAGGCAGAGACAAGCTCCTTGCAAAGGGACTGAACCTCGTTCTCTCGCCTGTGCCGTTCAACTCGGGGTGCTGCTGCCCCGCCAGCCATGTGCACACACACATGCTCCCCCCTGCCTGTGAAAGCCAAGCAAGCACTGCAAGCCAATGCCACACACCAACCAGGCATGCACACACACACACACACACATCCCCCCTACACACTACTGCAAACCCAACACACTGCAGCTATGCACACATGCAAATGCACCGCAAACACCCCCATGCACTGCAACTGTGCCACCTGGCACCCTGCACAGACCCTGCCGAGCACCCATCC